>NC_086355.1:5106212-5196212 GCF_036324505.1 Eleginops maclovinus
CACCGAGTAGGCTCCTGTCTCTTCAGGTGTGTATGAAACACCGTAGGATCCGTCGCTGTTGTCAACCACCGTGCTCTCCAGTGTGCTGAAGGAAAGGAAAACATACCATCCTGTAATTCTACACAATTTCATTAAGAAAATGAAACTGATTTTTGATATTAAGAGCTCTGATTCTTGCTTTTTATCCCCTTTCATCAAGTCAAATCTGAGATCTGATTCTGAATCAGCTGATTCTTAGCTCAAAGGAGATTCGTGTAACAATGCTTAGACAAATTCTTCTCCGACATTCAACCAGTCACCAATACATCAATTAATATATATCAATATCCTATTTGCACAACAATTCATACATTCCAGGTTAAATGATTTGCATTGCATTAAACCGTTGCCACTGTCTCCAAAGTTGTTGATTATTTTTACTCCTAGAAATAAGTAGCCTGTGATGAAACTGAGATGAAACCAAGTGTGAGTGTGTGGTTATTAAGTAACAGTCTGCCGCTGGTTGCGTTCGATTTTTATAAAAGGTAATTGCAACACATGTGGTGTGAGTAATTATGGTTTAATGATGCACGTCACTCATGTTACACTCTGTAGACGGAGCACATGGCTGAGTTAATAAACTAAAAGGGAAGGCAGTCATGCATGCAAGCTGTTGTGGATAACTGATGAGGGTAATAACCAGATATTCATCAGACATGAGTCAACCAGGCGTTCCCATTGATGGAATTAAACAGCTTTTTCTGTGGTTGATGAATGTTTAATTAAAGTGAAACATGATAAAACGTGTTGTGTGTTTTTGGAGAGGCTGAAAGGGTGAGATACAAAATAGTGCAGTACACAGGTGGGGGGTGTTCTGTTGACCTGTTCTGAGCAGCTGGACTGTCAAACCTCACTGTGTTGCATGAAAATACCACCAGCACAAATTGAGTGTAAGACAAGGCTAAAATGTTGCCGCAGCAGGTCAGACTCTCAGACTCTCACCAGTGTTTTTTCTCCTTGTGAACGATGCTGACCAGGACATGCTCTCCTCCTCGAGCCAGCTGCTCCCCCGCCGAGTCTCTGCACACCAGAGTGAAGAGTCCCTGTTCCCCCTCAGTGCCCCTCTGCAGGCCTAAGACCAGGGGTTAAGGTCAGAGGTCATGCACATGTTGTAAACACAAGAGGTTGAAGGACAGATGAACACAAACACTCCTACCAAGGGTTTAAAGGGGCCCTATATGCTTTTTGGGGGTTCTTCCATTCCTCTAGTTTGTTATATAGGTTTGTTTTGCATGTTAACAGTCTGCAAAGTCTACAGACTACAGTGACAAAAAAAACGCCCTCTAACCCAAGACCCAACAAGCTTCGACTTTCCCCTGAAACATGTGCTGTGTGCAGTGTAAGTGACTCCAGGCCCCGACTCACATCATTATTTAGTGTTTCATTAACTTGTTCCGCTGTGCCCCGGGGACACACTCGCTGAGGATATTTAGTGGCGTTAAAGCAAACATCATTTGTGTTCGTATCGATGATTTATGTTGCTTTGCATTTTCTTGTCTGACTCTATTAGCCGCAGGATAACTAACGATGCTGTACTTTGTATTCAGGTTATTATTCAGAGTTTTACAGGAGCGTCTGTTGAGAGGCTGTTGGGATTGCTGCTGCTGCTGCTTATGAAGCTACTAATTAAGTTTCTCCTCCGTCTACTTCTATAGAAATACTCATGTTAAGTTCCTCTCCCACATATATTCAAATATGAACCTGAAAATGAGCAGAATAAGGCCCCGTAAAGAACTCTGAATCTATGGCTGCAAATACATAAATCCATCCCTATAAAAGGAGGATGTTCCTACTACTATGGCTCAAATATAGGATTGTTGGCAGTAATTACAACCACTGCCTCTTGCGACGACTACAATTACTGTCATTTGGACCAGTGGCCCATTACTACTATCACTGCTGCTGCTAATGGGCGGGAATTATCAGTGAATTGATGCGTGTTCCCTTGCTAAGCCGAGTACCCAGCAGCTGTCGTCGCAGCTGTTCTGGCCGACGTTTCACCTGTGCTGCGGTCCAAATCTACCTCTTTCAGTCCTATTATCAAACAGAGGGGATAATCCCCCGTGGGCCTCAGACACAGAAATCTGGCCTTTATCTGCCCTGCTTAAATAAAAGCACATATTGTGTCGGGTAAAAATTAACTTGCGAGGTACAAACAACTTCAAGCTGGCTTACCTGACTTGATACTGTGGATTTATACAGCACAATGCTACAATAAAAAAATGTAGATATGAAAAGGAAGTGTGGATAAATTCAAAGTTTTCCTCTTGTAAAAGTGCTTTATAAAGGCCACACACACACACACACACACACACACACACACACACACACACACACACACACACACACACACACACACACACACACACACACACACACACACACACACACACACACACACACACACACACACACACACACACACACACACACACACACACACACACACACACACACACACACACACACACACACACACACACACACACACACACACACACACACACACACACACACACACACACACACACACACGACACAATACAGGGACTGACACTTTGACAGCCAGAGGACTCGGCGTGAAAATCCTTATTTGCTGAGGTTTCTATCTCCTACACAGGTAAACACGACTTAAAGTGTGTGTGTGTGTGTGTGTGTGTGTGTGTGTGTGTGTGTGTGTGTGTGTGTTCTGTAGAATGACTACAGAGGATGACTCTAGTATCACCCATAGCACGTGACAATATAACAATACTTTTTTGGGCTCTTGTGAGTTTTTTCTCACTGCTGCAAAACTAATTATCAACTCATCTGTGAATTATCATTCTGTCCTAACGATCAAGTTTAGTCTAAATATGCTTTTATACAAAGTGCAGATGCGTAAAAAGAGTAATGCAGTAAATTCCTACTATGAAACAGCCAGAACTAGCAGTAATCTCATCATTTACCTTGAAGAATGATATAAAAGATAAATCCATGATTAAAATTGTTGTCTACTATCTGACAAAGCATCTCAGCACTCCATTATGTTATTGTGTCCTATGTTTTTATATCTCTAATGCACACTCTAAATTAGTTTTGTAATATAAATGAAATGTGTAACAATTATTACATTTTCCACTTTAGTTTTTCTTTATAATTCCTGTTTTATAATTTATTCATTTGCAGTATATAACACGAGTGGCAGCATAAATACTTATTATCCGTCTTCTCACGCTGGTCCTGTCACCAACTGGGGTGTGTGTGTGTGTGTGTGTGTGTGTCTGTGTGTTCTTCTTTTATGAAACCCTAGAGGATGACCTTGTCTTTTGTTTTAAAAAAAGGTCATTCTTGCCACTGGAAAATGTCCCGTGTCCACTAGAAATAGTACTTTTGTTCCTTGATCCCTTTCTTTTTCTCAGTGTGTGTGTGTGTGTGTGTGTGTGTGTGTTTGTGTGTAAACATCATCAGTGCTTTCAGGCTTGTTGAGTCACCTCTACATTCTTCAGTCTCAAAGGAATCCTTTGAGCTAAAGCACCCAGGAAGGCAACAACAGTCTTTAACTTCTACCAGGAACTCAGTCTACACCGACTCCCTCCCTCCCCCACATCCTCTCTGATCCCCTCCACATCCCCACCAGTCTGCCTGCAAGTACTCCCACTGGGTGTCTCCCACTAGAAATAGTTTGGGCATTCTTTCCTTCTGGCTAAACGGCCCCTGAGGAAAAGAAATATCTAACAGAATGAATGCTCTGAATAACAAATGCATCTACAGAGTTTTAAAACAAATCAAAATGAGGATACATGCTTTTAAAAACGTGGACCCGTAAAGACCAAGAAACTGAATGGATCAGACATTTTAAGGATTAGTCTGGTGATATTATTTATTTTTCTCATGGTCAAGTTATCACTAAATCAACCTTCCTCGCAGCCTGTAGATCCCAGCCTAAAGCCAAACGCATCCGACCGAGGATGTAGATCAAATACAATAAAAAAAGAGTGAAATAGATTTCATATTCACTTTAATTAAAACCTATACAAGTATTTATTTTAACGTTGCCGTCATGTACATTTTTCTGCTGTTCAATTTCAGTTGGTTTTTTTAATGTGGAAAACCAATAAAGACAATCGTATCAAAAATATAATAATGAAACACGTATCCCATGTGGTGTACAAAGATGAAAATCAGCTAAGAACAAATGGAGGAAAAACAGAGCCCCATCATCCTGACTTAAAACAGAAGATATTTGCATTACCTTCCCCCTCAATGGTGCACTTGCTGAGGTCCACCGTCTTGGTGTTGATCACCCCGACCACCGGGTAGCCCTCCACCTCCCCGGCCGGCTCCCGGGACATGAAGCTGATGCCGCTGTAGTCATCGGGGGCGACGGATGCTGGCGGGGGGTCGAAGCTGCTCTCCGCCAGGCTGGTCAATCTCCTCAGAGTCACCCCTTTAGCGCTGAGGATCTCAGCGTCTGATCCACAGCTCAGCAATCTCTCCGCAAACTCCACACTGCCACCGACGTCCAACAGAGCCTGCTGCAGCTGCGCCTTCTGCAGGTGGAGCTGGTTCCTGTTGGGCAAAGACTCTGTGAATATATTAAAGTCATATATGCAGTACATTTTTCTGAAATTTCTTGAAATGTTCTAACAACCTTCTTGCACAAACTTCTTCTCACAATGGCATAACTTTCCAAAAACAATGAAGATATAAAGTTAATATTTTCACATTAGAAATGAAATGAAATGTTGTCATTCCCTCTATCTGCAGATTTAGACCCTGCAATCAGATTGAAATCAAGATTTCTTGAGACTCTTAGTGCAGGAAAAGTTATCCCCCATTCACCTGCCATTATATTATTTATAATAAAACTTGGTGAAATCCAATGTGTTTTGTCTTACCTGCGTTGGACACGGATCTCCTCCAGGCGGTGCAGCAGAGAGAGGCAGTGAGCCTCCACAGCGCTGGCGTAAGCTCGAGCAAACACCCTCACCTTGTTAGCTGTTGCATCGACCCGTTCCTGCAAAGCCTCCTGGGAAACTTCCACCTGTAGCACAGTAGGAAGAATGTCTTATTTGCTGTTTGTCTTGTGTTGTTGCGTGCCAATTTGTTAAAGCACTTTGAGCTACATCCTGCAGAGGTATACAAACACAGCGTTATTATTGAAAACGGATCCTTACTTGACAGAACTTAGAGGAGCACAGAGAGTGATTCAGATAAAATCCTGTTTAAGTGTGTTTTTTATAAAATTCTAAACGTTAACTCTTGAGCCTAGAGACAAGAGGTCAGTGCACTCTGTCGCACCTTCTGCAGGGAGTCCTTCAGGCGCTCCATGCGAGGTCGCAGGCGCACAGTGACCAGCTCTCGGATGCTGTCTCCATGGCGATCGATCACATTTTGAGTGGGGCAGCAGCGGTGGTCTCGGTGCAGTGTGGCGGCACACTCCAGACAGACGGGAAGGTCGCAGGGCTGACAGAAGAGACGCAGCTCCTGACCCGGGTGCAGGCAGCAGAGGACGGGGCGGCACAGAGCACCGTGAGACTTCAGATCCTGCAGACTCTGAACGGAGTGAGACGCCGTCCGCTTCTGACGCCTGCAGACAGCAGAATGAGAGCAGAAGCAAACATGTCTGTATGTCAGAGAAAAGGTCAAGTTCAACCTCAGATGTGGCAGTAAATACAGCTGTTAGGCCTTCTTCCCCTAAACCTTCCTTTATAGCAAAAGGGTATAACAACAATTGTCCAACTCAAACAATAAATGCAACTAAAGCAAAGATGGATTGGTGGCAGAAGTATGCAGATTGCTTTATTAAGTACATACTGTATACATTAATGTCAACTTCATTATAACTAAAAGTCAACATTCAAAAAGCTCACTTAAGGAAAAGTAAAGACGCATTGTCAGCTAAACTTTAGGTATCAAAAGATTAAAAACTCATTTAGAAAATGGCATCCATATGTTTAGGTTATTATTGGATTAGATTGTAAATATTGAGACCACAAGTATCATTTTACTGTTCTGTTACACAAACTACAAAAGCTTTAAGTTGTTTGTAAACTGTTTAAACTTTAGAGCTGCACAATGCTTACGTTTAAGACAGTACTTATTTCATACAAAATCTTAATCTAAAAGTTATTATTTCCCAAGAAAATGTAGGGGAGTAGGAGTATACATTTGCATTAAATGGAAATATAGTCAAGTTAAGTAGTTACGAGTGAAAAATCTACTTCGTTACTTTTAACCACTGCCAAGAAGAAGTTTAGACTACAGATGCTCAACTAAGACCTCGATTACAGTGCATGAAATAGTTTTAAAAAATAGTAACTTAACATGCTAAATAAAAGAGTACATGTAGTGGTGTAATACTCCTACCTGTGCGCCTGGCAGCAGAACTCGCACAGGTTGACGCAGCAGACTTCGCAGCGGCTCTCCGCGCCTCCTTCGCCGCACAGATCGCACCCCAGCGGGCCGTCCGCCACCAGGATTTCCAGGAACACTTCGTCCAGAGCCAAATGGTCGGTGCTCAGCCCGGCCGGTCCCGACGGAGGGAGATCCACCTCGGAGTCGCAGTCAGGGCAAAGAACCGTGACAGTGACGGCGGCTTGCTCCTGCCGCTCCGCCGCGTCGCCTTCGGGATTTTCCACGCTGCGCGAAGAAACCGAGAACGGTTCCAACTGAGCGATACAGTCCGAGCAGAAGGTGTGCAGACACGGGAGGATTTTAGGGTCCCGGTACAAGCGTTTACACACGTTACAAACCGCGTTAGGGTTCACCAGGACTCCGCTTTGTGCATGCTCCGAGTGTAATGTTTGCTGCTCCGGGTTTTCTGTCTGCTCGGACTGAGACATTGTGTGTTTCTGGTGAGTAGTGGATCAGCAAACACCACAGAGACACACCGAGTTACACAAACCTGTCAGGACCGTAAACACACTTCTGATAGAACTTCAGTCTGCATAACGAATGAAACTAACACTACCAGTTCTCTACACTGGGATAACAAACATGGTTTAATGGTTCCCCTCACTGATTTAAATCCCACCGGAGTCCCACTTTTCTAAGGGAGAAGTTGGCTGCGTTCACGGTACCCTGGGACATTTGACACCTCACTGACTGACCAATAGGAAGCCTCTCACAAACTTTGGGGTGGTCCTAAGACTTTCAGGACATTTCTTTCAGTCTAGGAATCTGGCTGTCCCCATCTACTGGTAGGACAGAGCGATAATTGTTCAATAGGATGTAGATCAGGGGTGTCCAAACTACGGCCCATTGTCCATTTTGAATCGGCCCTCAGCTAATTTAAAAAGTATAATGGAATATGGCCCACACATGAAACTTGTGCTTTCCTTATATTGTACTTATTAAATACATATGTAAACATATATTACACAGTAGTATTCATGAGTAATAAGCCAACTTTTCAAATAAAATCAGTCAATTAAATTTGAAAACCCTTTTCTAACAAATCTTGGTTGATATAAAAAGCCCAATAACTTATTTGTAAAACACATGTGAAATACCACTTCATATTTCCCCTTATTATAAGCAATCTGAGGCGTGTGTTTTAAGGAATGAGCTGCCAACACTATGTAAACCTTTGATTTCTGATACCTGCATTTGATTGATTTTCATAACTTATCAATTAACTTATGAACAATATACCTCAGAGTGACCCAGCCCATCATATGTTTTTGAGGCCCTCGGTGGACAAAGTTTGGACACCCCTGATGTGGTTTAACTTATGTGCAGTTAACCGACTGCTGCTGAAATAAAAAGGTTTTCCAATATGGGATGAATAAATTACTTATCTCATCTAATTGATTCACTTTCATACACACCAGTTTCCTCTGTTAATGTCTGTGGTTACATCTATGAATTGCTACGTTTATGTGTGGGTTGTTTTAAGGCTGCATTATATTCACTAACATCAAAACTTGTCAACAAAAAATCCACTAAAGAATATATATTTAGTTGCATTTATGAATTAACTCATACAAAAGGTATAGATAAATGAAACCCTCTTTATTGTCACATACATGCACACAGCAGAGCGCACACAGTGAAATTGGTCCTCTGCATTTAACCCATCCTAGTACTAGGAGCAGTGGGCAGCATGTTACTTATCTGACAATACACACCCTCTGTATAAGTCTAAGTCCTTATATATCTGTGTATATGTGATGAAATGTTATATATTGTTTTATTTATCTATGCTATTGTTTATATGTTGTAGCTGCAGATAGTAAAAAACAACAACAAACGACTCAAGATCGTAGGAAAGGACATTTTTACTGACAAATAATAATTGCAAAATCAGTTTAAACATCAAATAGATTGGAGAAAAAGTTGATTGAGAAATGTTACTGGAAGAGTTCAATTCTGTTACACAGTAACAACACCCACTGCAATGAAACCAATAAAAAAAACCCATACTATTCAGAAATAAAAGAGTATATGTATTTTGAATTTGCCTAATATCAGACAGAATTGATTACCTGTTACACTGGGGATGGATTCAAAGGTCTAAACACAAGCAAGCTTTGAATTAATACTTTTGTTGAATTCTCTCACTGAATGTAACACGTGCATAATTAAGAGGATTCACATCCATATGTGTGTGTGTGTGTGTGTGTGTGTGTGTGTGTGTGTGTGTGTGTGTGTGTGTGTGTGTGTGTGTGTGTGTGTGTGTGTGTGTGTGTGTGTGTGTGTGTGTGTGTGTTTAGGTGAGATAATACACGTAGAGGACAGTGGTCATAACGTTCAGACAAGTTAAAGCCAATGGGGTTGATGCAGCGCTGTAGACGAAGTAAGTGTTCCTTGAAACATCAGAACCTGCAAGAACATTCAAAAGGATTCAAATAATAATCAATATATATGTAAATGTGTGCAAATGTGTCTTAAATTTCAGTATTCCATCAATTCAGTGTTGGTCTCGCTATAGAGACACAATGATATAAGAAAATGGTCAAAATCAAAGCAGGGGACGAGAAATTCTGACTTCTAGTCCTTAAAAAAGTCAAGAAAAAGGACTTTGAATAGCAGCTCAAATCCTACATTTCTCATAATGCAACATATTAAAGTCATCATTACAAACTCCCACCCTACTAATTGCTTTCAAACTCCAAACTCTCACACCAAGACACTAAATATCTAGCATGTACAGACCTTTTTGTAAAAACATGGCATGAGGTGATACTGTCAGATTACCTGTAGCAGTCGCAGTGGAGACGGCAGTCACCAGGTCGTTCTGGATCCTGCAGGTGTAGGGCTGGCTGACGTTGACCGGCTGCAGCGTGCTGACTAAGCTGAAAATCCCTCCAGAGTTTTCTATGAAGTTTGTGATTCCACTCAGGAACTCCCCGTCATTGTGAGACCAAGTCACGTTGGGTTTAGGGAGCCACCTGCTCGCCTCAGCAGTCAGGATGTCGTTTGAGAATTTAAAGGTGGGGGCTGAAAAGGCTTGGACCAACAAAACAAAAACACAATGTGCATCTTTCAAGGTCAATCATAATGTACAACAAGGTCTGAAATTACCCAAATAAAATAAATCAAGTTTAATAAAAAATGTTACAATACAGTTGGACAAATGATTAGATATGATAGAGAAAGGTAAGGTAAGGTCAGGTCAGGTCAGGTCAGGTCAGGTCAGGTCAGGTCAGGTCAGGTCAGGTCAGGTCAGGTCAGGTCAGGTCAGGTAAGGTAAGGTAAGAAGGTAAGGTATGGTATGGTAAGGTAAGCAGAGATAAGGTAAGGTATGGTAAGGTCAGGTCAGGTCAGGTCAGGTCAGGTCAGGTCAGGTCTCAGGTCAGGTCAGGTCAGGTCAGGTCAGGTCAGGTCAGGTCAGGTAAGGTAAGAAGGTAAGGTATGGTAAGGTAAGGTAAGAAGGTAAGGTAAGGTAAGAAGGTAAGGTATGGTAAGGTAAGCAGAGATAAGGTAAGGTAAGGTAAGGTAAGGTAAGGTAAGGTAAGGTAAGGTAAGGTAAGGTAAGGTAAGGTAAGGTAAGGTAAGGTAAGGTAAGGTAAGGTAAGAAGGTAAGAAGGTAAGGTAAGGTAAGGTAAGGTAAGAAGGTAAGGTATGGTATGGTAAGGTAAGGTAAGGTAAGGTAAAGTAGGTAAGGTAAGGTAAGGTATGGTATGGTAAGGTAAGGTAAGGTAAGGTAAAGTAGGTAAGGTAAGGTAAGGTAAGGTATGGTAAGGTAAGGTAAGGTAAGGTAAAGTAGGTAAGGTAAGGTAAGGTATGGTATGGTAAGGTAAGCAGAGATAAGATAAGGTAAGGTAAGGTAAGGTAAGGTGAGGTAAAGTAGGTAAGGTAAGTTATGGTAAGGTAAGGTAAGCAGAGATAAGATAAGGTAAGGTAAGGTGAGGTAAGGTAAGGTAAGCATATGCAATAATATAAGGTAAGGTAATAAAATAAATTAGGATAAGCATGGATAAGATTCTATAAAATATGGTAAGGTGAAATAAGATGGGCTATTCTTTACTGATCCCAAAGTGGGAAGTTGTTTTGTTACAGGCAAACAAAGCATTGCACATTCAAGGTACTTCATGAAAGGGACATGGAGCAGGATTTGGTTGGAATCCAGAATTGATGGCAAAGCAAGAATCCAGGTATTTTCTGCAGCCCCTCTTTTAAAGTGTGCTGTATCAAAAGTTAGCACAGTGCTTATGTTGTCAGAGAGATGTATTTGAAAAGTAAACACTCATTGAAACTAGAAAGACGAGTCCTTTTACCTCCGGTTCTCAGGTTGACGGAGACCTTCCCGCCTCCCGCAGAGGAGCTGATGCTGCAGGAGTACTCCCCCGCGTCACTGCGACTCACCCCCCTCAGCAGCAGGGAGGCGTTCCCCGAGATCAAAGCATCCGGGAAGAGTTGAGTTCTCCTTTTAAACTGGGCGTTCTGGTCACTGAGTTTTGGAGCTCCGTTCTCATACTGGTACACAAGTCCCGTCAGCCCCGTCTTCTGCCAGGTCACCGACACACCTTTCAGCCGGGTGTCCTGACTGTCTGTGTTCAGATAGCAGCTGAGCAGTACATCCTCCCCGAGGTTAGCGATGGCCATCTTGTTGCTACTAAACACCTCTGTTGACCCCACTGGACCAGGCACAGACACATTATAGAGAATATACGGATTATTACCTTATTTATATTCTAGGTTTATGGTACAAATCTAAGGTTTTTAAAGGACTTCTTAAAGATTAGCTCAGTCTTTCAAATCCATCATTAAACAATATGCACCCAGAAGCTCATTTATTGATCACTATGACAGGTTATTTCTTCTGTCCAAACTGGCTGACAATTGCTCTGTAAAATGAATGAACAAATCAGGAAAAGGACAACCTCAAAAAGTATAATATAGCCCCTTAAAAAAGCAGTGCAGCCATAGTTAAAGGAAGGGATTTAAATGTGTTTTATTGTGACTTTAACGTGGAAAAAGCTCTATTTAAAACATGAGCCTTAGGAGTCATAGATACTGTATATCACACAATTTGGTGCAATTTCTTATTAGTAAATATCTGAGATATTAAAACCTCTTCTTTATTCAATAATTATTAACATCGTTATTCATCTTTTGCAGGGGATGTAAAAATACCCTTCAACTGGAAGTGAAAATGTTACCCAATCCATTTTGTGGTCAAATCTTTCTCAGCCATGTCTACATTGAATACGAAAGAGGAATTGATCGCCCATGAGCAAAAGTTCCCATGGGTTTCTTAGTCAATGAGGTTTTAGATACTCAACCATGAATGCACACACACATAGTGTTTTGAACATGAACACACCAATGTATCAGGTGTGAGGATAGACAGGTTAATAAATGATAAGAGGATCTCATAATGAACTGTCTAACCTGTCAAGGCCAGGGCTAAGATGAGGATGATGACAGCCGCGAATAAGACGATGAGGGTAACCATGCTGCAAGAGAAACACACACACACACAGGAAAGTGTCAGAAGAGGACGTAATGCCACCTTGAGTTAAAATCAATTTGAACAAAGTGAAGTATGAATACAGCAATCATTTTAAAGAAGTGTTTGATGTTGGTAAAATGCACTTAAAGCATCAACAGAAAACGACTCACCCTGCAGAGAAAATACATATGTATGACGTTGTGACCGAGATGTTACTTTGTTTTCAAATTCACATTTTATTGTTGTAGCTGGTCGAGCAGGAACGATTCTAACTGCTACTCTAAAGTACGCTAGTCTGGGGTCACGAAATACATCTTTTTCCAATCTTTGGCTTTTTCTGAGAAATATTGGATCAATATTTTTGTTAATCTAGAAGGAAATATTTGTTGAGAAATATAATTCATATTAAACAAACAGCTTTTATAGAATAACATTACGATTAGAAGAAAAGGTAAACACTGCAAAAAGTACACAACACTCCACTTTTCAAACTCTGAGTAAATACACTTGACACTGTAACCACCTAAATGTTTCCAGTATTGAATCAACATCAAAAAGTAAAAGTTCATTAATCAAGTAATGTTTTTGAATACCATACATTTAAAGCTACTATATCCTTTCCACAAAGAGCACGTTTGAAACACGAGGCCACACCTGTAAAAGATGATCTGCCCCAGCGAAGCCATGTCTGCTGAAGAAACTTCTCAAGAAGAATTCAAAATGAAATCCTGGTGTTCAGTCAAAGGTCCAGTCCTGCCATTCCTCCTAAATATCCTCCATTCCTGCAATAATAATCCACACAGACCCTTCTGCCACTACTTCCACAGAGTGACAGGTTGCTGTGTATGTGGCCTTCCTCACAGCACCTTAAACACAACACCATGAGTAAATATTACCTTTAAGGCGTGTGCTGTCGTCACCGCAGCTCCTTGATCTTATTAAAACGAAGGTGCATGCTACTATTTACCAAGAAAAGCTACTGTCAATTCAACAGCTTGTGGTTCTTTTTTAATATGTTGTAAAAATGCGTAAACTTTACTGGATGACATGGATTACGTTGTATACTGTAGTATTTGTTGCTGCTGGCTGCCATTGTGTCGAGATAATCAGCATGCGCAATCACAAAAGAATGTAGCCTGGGTTTCATTCAACAATTTACTCAAGGTGGTGTTCATTTCCTCGTATAAAGGGGAAAATGTGTCAGAGACGACTTCCAGCTGGTAGACATTCAAACCACTCAATGAAAGCATCACAAAAATGCAAGTTTAATAGCTTTTTCTACTGAAACGTTCCCACCATATACAGTATTTACCCAATAAACAAGTGAAGAAAACCTCAGTTTTTGTCGGTTCCCTTGAGATGAGAATACTTATTTCATTTCCTATTCCAAAGCAGAACCAATTTAAGATTAGAGAGAAATAAATACAATCAGCACTAAAAAGAGGGAAGGCATACCTCAAATGTTTTGCCAACCATCAAGTCTGCATGTGACAGGTGTTATGAAAAATGCACTCAATGCCATAAAGCGATGAGAAACAAGAAGTGGTATCAATTATAAGACACTTTCAGTCAAGAAGCTAATTCCCCCTAAACAGAGCAGTCACAGAAGCTGACTGTTACATTTAGTGGCACTTTTAATAAACAGGGGCATTCTATTCGAAAATAACCGCTCTCTGACCTCACCCTTTTTGAATTAAACCAAATTTCCCAAACCTTTATTGAGAGAGAGTTCTATATCATCGTTCAATTACCTATAACGATCAACCAATCAGGACACAGGAGACTTCAATGTTGACCCCTATTGGACGGCCATTCAGACACAGAAGACACAGACAACCTTTTCCAGATTAAACACAACAGTTTTCTGATCATCGGAAAACTGACAAACAAGGTTATCCACACTAGTGTTGGTCTTGAATAAAAATAAATGCAAATTAGGTGATTTTCCCCCCAAAAACACATTTATAGGCATCATCATCAGATAATCAGACTAGTCCCGGCCGAATAGGGCTGGGGGCGTGAAGTGTGTGTGTGTGTGTGTGTGTGTGTGTGGTTGTGTGGTTGTGGGGCTAGGGCACTCCCTACTTCACCAGGCGCAACGGTTAGCATGAAGCTAGTCATCACATAACTGCCGATGGCCGATTAAACCAGCATTTTTTGTCATCACCAATAAATCCACGTTTGACCGAGATGTCTCATCTATGTGTTTATTTTGTATTATTTGTCTTTCCTTTTTATTGTTGTTCCATCATTGTGCAGTCACTAGCATCTTATTTTGACATGCCAATCGACTCAACAATCGACCCAATTCCAACTCGCTACAAAACTATTATGTTTGAAGGAATATTTCAGGAATATTTCAGGAATTCTGCAAATATTCTGCTTTCCTTTTGAAAGTCAAATGATAAAGCTGACAACACTGTGCATGCACTTCACAAAATGTTAAACCACTTCTTAAGTGATGTAATTATTACCTTAAGAAAATGTATATGAATAAAGATATTATCACTCGCGTTTTTTGTTTTGTTTGAACATCACTGTAAAATTTGTGGCAATAACCAGCAGACCAAACGAGGATGTCAAGAGTCTGGGAAAATCCTTAGTTATTTGAGAAGTGAAAGAATATGGTATCTTTACAGTGCTGAAGGCTGGCACTTTGTGGTTAACATTTGTCATCCAAATGTATTTAAAGGCGGAACATTCTGGTTGACACCTTTTAACCCGGAGAGAGCACCTGTTAGAACAACTGCTATTGATTCTAAGAAATAAACCTAACGTATCTTACAACTAGCATTTATCTTTCAGCCAGCATGTCTGGTCATCTTTTTCCTCAGAACCTTTGGGATCTGATAACTAAAGCTTTCAGTACTTTCATGGTCATAGTTGTCTTTTTGACCCTGCAGTACATACTAGACATGGATTTTGAATGCTCATGCAGCCACACTACAGTTATCCATAGTAACGATGTACTGTACATGATGGCGCCTCCTGTGATCCTCACCTGGGCTGTCTACATGATTGAGTCTCTCCAACAAAGGGAGTTTGTTCGACGAGGGCAAATCTTTGTTTGCAGCAAGTACTGCAGATCTTTTGTTAGCCTGCTGTATAGATACGTCAGTCTGAACGTTTTATGGGGAGCTTCTGTTCTAGTTAATGGAGATTGGTACTTTTGCCTGATGACAAACATCAATGAATCTCAGGTTGGAATTCCTTGCAAAGAAAAGCTTGACGATGTCGAGAGACTCCTTAAAGCCCACTATAAGTCACATTCTATGGTAAGTAAAGGCACGCAGCTATCAAATATGTCGGAATAAACAAAAACTATTTAAGAAATCGAATTGTTTTATATATATATTTATTTTTCGAAACAGATTTGGTCCTATATTATGTTACAACACAGACATTCTACAGTGTGGAAACATTATTTGATTATCTGTTTTCAATAAATATATCCATTCAAGGATTTACATTCTAGCTAAATTTAAAGAATACCATTGTTATTTTATCTTCTATTTTTCAAGTGGTGGTTTTCCATTGGTCAAAATTGGCAAACACTCCCATTTGCAGATAGGATATACAAAAAATATTAAATCTCACATCAGTCCAAATAAAAAACTCAGTAAGTTATCAAAGGTAACTACTATGAGGAGGAATAATGACATCAAAACTGTTTTATCTTCCAAAATGTTTATCTTTGCTCTCACTTGTTTAAAGCTAAACTGAAATAAGGGGATGCTTATTTGCAAATGTCACCATGTAACTATCAATTAAATCCGATAAAACTACAGAGCTAGACTAGTTTGATGTTAAACCTTTGACGAATAATGAAAGACTAAGGATGTTTCATTGTAATTTGAAACCTCGAAATGAAACCTGCATGTATTAAAGTGTGCTTTTCTTTTTTTCCTACCAGGAAATTGGCTATTATGTAATTGGTGGTCTGATTCTTTTTTGGAGTGTTGTTGAATTGATTGCATGCTGTTGTGGAAAAAACAAGATGAACTACTGCCCTGGCTTCAGGAAGTTTAACACGCCTTTCTACAAAATGGTTTATAAAGTTAGCCTGGAAGAGGAAGTAAGAAGGTATTTGCAGATGGAGCTAAAAAATATAGCAATACAAAGAGCAAAAGCACTCTGTGAACCCGCACTTGTCAATATTAGGAATGAAGAGATTAAATCTAATAGAACAAGTGATAAAAAAGAGATCCAGGAAAATGCTTTAAAAGCCTGGTGGAAGATATCAGACTTCCATTTCGTCTTCACTGAACTTGAACAATCGCTTTCAGATCAAGAAACACAGATCTCAAACCAGGAACATTCATCAGGAGGCACTAACTCGGCTGACTCCAACCAGAACATTCATCAGGAGGCACTAACTCGGCTGACTCCTAAAACCAGGAACATTCATCAGGAGGCACTAACTCGGCTGACTCCTCAAACCAGGAACATTCATCAGGAGGCACTAACTCGGCTGACTCCAAAAACCAGGAACATTCATCAGGAGGCACGGAGTTGGCTGACTCCTCAAACCAGGAACATTCATCAGGAGGCACGGAGTTGGCTGACTCCTCAAACCAGGAACATTCATCAGGAGGCACGGAGTTGGTTGACTCCTCAAACCAGGAACATTCATCAGGAGGCACGGAGTTGGTTGACTCCTCAAACCAGGAACATTCATCAGGAGGCACTAACTCGGCTGACTCCAAAAACCAGGAACATTCATCAGGAGGCACTAACTCGGCTGACTCCTCAAACCAGGAACCATTACCAGGAAGCACGGAGTTGGCTGACTCCTCAAACCAGGAACCATTACCAGGAAGCATGGAGTTGGTTGATCAAACACCTTGAAGATCAAGGGAAGGAACTTAACTGAGTACATTTCCTCAAGTATACAATTTGAGGTACTTCAGGTAGTTAAGTTGAGTCTATTCATTTTCTGATACTTCCACTTCACTACTTGTAACATAAAGAATGATATGTTTTATTAAAACACATTTAACGACTTCAATTACTTCTTTTTACCACTGAAGATTATAAAGTTAGCCATGATTTTTACATATAACATTCACAATGTGATTTCCTCTTCCAGTCTACGACCGGAAGGGTTTGTACAAAGGAAACAGATTATGCAACAGATGGTAAGACCTTCTCACAGATCCATTGCAGACTTGTTTTACAAGACAAATCATTCCAGTTCTTTAAATTCTGCCCTCCAGTTATGATATGGGCACAGTCCTCTTCCCCAAGCTCTTTATACCCTCCACCGTTGTCAGGCTGAATCGACCGCCAGTACCTATCAGGGGGAAGACTTTGTTAATGTTTGACATGAACACAGCTTGTCAATCATGCATTAATCATCCTGAATCGTGCCTGTTTGTAGGATTTAGATTCATCAACATGTTGGTTATGTCTTTGGTTCCTCAGCTTCTGTTTTTGAGAGGATTTAGCTGTAGTTTGCTGTCAGGGCAGACTCAAACTCACTGAGCTCTGCCCATCCAGCACCAAAAAGAAGAGGCAGAATGTTGGCATCCAGCCGGTGAAGATCATGGAAAACTTAGCAACATCTAAGTGTTGTTTAAGTGCTTAATGACATAAATCTGTGCAATTGATGTGAATATTACCTTCATTATGCAGGAACAAACACAACTCCAATCGATGATGCAAATGTGACTTTGTGTCAGCTGGAAGTTTAATATGAAAATGTATGCTAACACGTTTTCCATACCAGCTATTTCAGAGGACATCTAAGGCCAAAAATCATCAATCAAAACAAATCAAATCCAAGTAAATCAAATCAAAATAAGTACATGTTGATTTCTTACACTCAAGGACCTTGTTTCTTATTATTGTGATACCTCCTCCTGATAGTCCGCCATATTCTAGACGTAGAAATAAAAAAACAACCCATCAAATCTTCTCTTTTCCCTAGAATCAAGCTTTTGAGTGTTAAAAGTTATGATGATGAAAATAAAATATAACTTTCCTGTATTTCTCTACATCATTCTGTTCAATGACATTTCTAAAGCTGTGCTGTCTAAAATATACTAAATGTGCTTTATATTGTATAATGAAGATGCCAATATCACTGCCTCCTGATGTAGCACAGCAGGGAAAAGCCTGATTTAAAGAACCATTGCACCATCTGTTGGTATTAATAGGTCAAATATATTTCACTCATGGTCTACTTGTCTGATTTCTTTTACACACTGTATAATGTGATTAAAGACACGGTCCATTACACTTTCTGTGTTCTGTTATTTCTAATACCAATGCTGACCTGAATAAATGACTTACAGTAATATGCAATACTTGTTTTGTTTATATTCAACCCAAGAGCAGCACATTTCGGCCTCACTGTATAGAGAGTGGAGCTCCATTTATCCACAGCCAGGTCTTCTCCTCAACTTTGTCAGTCAAACCGATCCAAGCCGTAGTTTCTCCCCCAGTGAAGTTAGAGAGGAACGTCTGTGCAACGAAACAACATACAGTCACAGTATTCATTCATAATATATATATAAACAGCCCCGGAGAAAATGAAGAGACCACTTCAGCATCATCAGTTCCTCTCGTTTTAGTTTTTAAAGGTACGTCTTTTGAGTTAAATGTTTTTTTAAAAATTGTATTCTTTAAACTACTGGCATTTTTACTCTGTTTTGGAATTCAACAGACACTGGAATGGCTGCCATACATGTAGAGATAAAGATTTAAGAGAACACTGGAGTGGTTTCTTTTATATCTATATATAGTACATGACAAGATACTTATGCATATCTGATAGTGCTCGTTTTAAAATGTATATTCCATTAAAAATCTATACCAGTTGGGGAATTTTTCATTGTTTTGGTTTACTTTTACTCTTTAGTTTTTGATGGCATTTGTTGGCAACTATTATTAAACAGTTGACTCCTTTGTTTACTTCTGTAACAGGACATCATGTACCAATTGCGCTTCTATTGGCTGGTGCTCCAATACATTGCAGGTGATAGGCTGAGGGGCGGCACATCTCTAAGCGGTTGACCAATGACAACAGAGCCAGCCAGCTGACCAATCAGAGCAGACTGGGCTCTGGGTTTCAGACAGAGGGTGAAAAGAGGTACTGCAGCACAGGCAGTAACATGAAACATGTCACAGTAGAGGGATAAAATACAAATATGAACCTGAACATGAACACATTATATCCTCTTTCAAAATAAAATAATTCATTGATTACATTGAAGGTTTACTATAAGAATTGCTTTAAGTAGTATTTTGCTTAGCGACAAAATATTTGTTTTAATGATGTAATTTCCAGATAATAGGCTTGTACTTATTAAATGTGTTTATTACAATCTAACTGTCCAACTACAAACACTATAGTGAAAACTAGCAGTACAGTACCTGTTCTTCAGCGCTATCTATGACCACCAGGTCTGCTCCTGTGTCCCTGCACTCCTCTCTGCCTTTTTCCCAGGATCCAGTCGCTTTAGAAAGGTGATAACAGGTGGAACTGAACATCCTCCATCCTGCAGGACAAAATCTCTCTGAAAGAAACAATGACAATTTATAAAATCACTAAAAGAGTTATTGCCAAAGGTACAGTGTTCAGAATTATACAGCACATTTTGTACGCAGCACAAGGGAGTTGCAATAAATGCTTTCACATTTTTTGACGAGGCGGCTTTGGGTGTAACGGTTAGTCTCTTTAACCTCAACTTCTCACACTTACCAGATGGTGTGAGCATATTGTGGGGGTCACGTCATGTCTTTGAATAAAGAAAAATAACTTTGTGCTGTGCTGTTGTCTTTGTCCATTTCGTTTTACTCATGACCCTTTGAAGATAGTTTGGCAGAGAGTATTTGACTTTGCACACAATAAGAGCATTGATGCCAAATAGTGATGCTGCTTTTGTTCTCCTCACTGATCGCTTTGTTTCATGAGATAACAAGAACGTATTTAATTATTATGAATCAGTGTTAGAAGGAGAGATTATTACACGTATACAAAACTCATTAAAACAAGGTGTCACAAATGTTGTCGAAGTGTGTGTGCAAACCTATTTAACCTATTCAGCTCATGATAGACAGTATGTCAGGAATCTGGGTACTTAGTATTTAAGGTAAGTGAGTCACATTTGGACCAAATTTAGCAAAACAGATATTTAAAACTTTCACAAAACCATACTGTGTTTATATCTTGGTGCACATAGGACTAAACGCTTTATTGTTTTGCTTGTTGCACCGATATGTCCAAAACTAACCTGTTACTTTTCTGCTGATACCCGTCGCAGTACATGCTTTGAACAGAATTAGGAAAACACAGCTGCTGATTGCAGATTAAAATTGCGGAACTGAAATTGACGTGTAAGGAAAAATGTTTGAGGGTAACACTTACTCATTTCAATGAGGCTCGCATTCAGCCGGTCTCTCTCTTCAGTCGGGCAGGAAAACCGAGAGTCATGGTCTAAAATAAACCGTGACACTCTTTTATGTTTATTATAAGACCTCAGAATCAGACACATAATGACGAGCACCCAATGCAGTGCATTAATAACAGTTAGACCTTCTTTTGAGTCTTCTTCATATTATCTCTTCTTCTACCTTGGATGTGTTCATGTGTGCTTTCCTATTTATTAAATACTGTTGATTTTAATACAATCTCCCCTCTGTGGGACGAATAAAGGATATCCGATATCTAATTTCATCCTCATTCAGTTCATGCACTAGTAAGGTGTCTTTAATTAATATACCAAGACTTCTTTTACAGAAAGTAAATACAAATGAATTTTAAAAAAGAGACAGTGTCTAACTTGTACATTTATCCCATAAAGACACTGTAACTGTATTTACTGTTAGCTCACTCTTCCAAATGAACAGTGGTCAGAAATACCTTTAATCAGCATGTTATATGTAGCCGTCAGCATTATGGTCGGAATATGGCACCAAAATTACAAAATTTATTGATTTTATAGTTTATTCAAAGCTTGACTTACATTGCTTCATGCATATTTATCTTCTTGGTCAAAATGTGCATTCACAAAATATAAAGTGTTTATGTTTTTGTTTGTGTTGAACCTGTGAAAATAATCCAAAAAAGAAGACCTATGCTACAGTAGACGACAATAATAACATAACATTAATAGAACAATGCTCCTGAAAACCTCACTATGATTTGTGAACGTAAATTAGACTCACAGCAGACAGCGAGGCCGATGAGTCCAGCCAGCAGGAAAACACTCAGCAGCCCCAGACCGATAACAGCAGCTCGAAGAAATCTCCTCCCTGATCTCCTGAGATCTGAACACAGAGAGAAAACCAGTGAAGACACACAAAAGAACTTTTGAAAGGCGATAACATCTATTCAGATTCTTACCTGTCTGATTCTGTGAAGGTCTATGGTCTACAGACTTGTCATATTTAACATTGATATAGATTTCCTCCATCGCTCATGAAGATATCAACTGTTTCCTCAAGCTCTACAGTGTCACCGAGAGAAGTGCGGTGTGGGTTTCACTTTCTAAGTTTGGTATATTTTCAAGGAAGTCACTTTTTCAGGCATGCTGAAACTGTCACCCTGTCTGTCCGACAGACCCACTCACCTACCAATGTTTTGAATACACTGTCGGAGTAGTTTTAGGGAAATTTGTAGGAAGGGTTTAAACATATTTGCTCAAAGCAATAAAGGAGCGAGTACATGTCTTTCTTTGGCCAATAACACACTAACTGTTGCTATAACAGTTGATTGGAACAGCTAAAGTCAACTTTATTATTCTAATAAATGCATTTCAGGACAAACTTTATTAGTTCATAGTGTATAAGCATTGCAATGTGAAGTTTCAGGGTTTGGGATAAAGGACCTAAGTGCAGTAAATCAAGGGGAGGCAGGTAGGGGTTCAAACAAAAGGCGAGCTTCATTCAAAAAGCTGTTGACGAAGGGGAGTACTGGACATGAAAAACACTTAGCTTGACACATGAAGGGCGACAGGAACATGCAGGTATCTTGGACAAGATCAGGTGGGAAATGACATAACAACAGACAGAAAGGAAACAGACTAAATACACATGGGTAATCACAAGACGAGAGACAGCTGGAAGGGGGAGGAGAAACACAGGGGCAACAGGTGAACACAATGACACAATCAGGTACAGGAGGGAAACGCAGACAGGAAGTGAAGCTAAAGATTTCAAATAAAACAGGAAACAGACACAAAACAAGGATCGTTTGAATACAGATACACGCTCAACACCCATTGGTTAATGTTCCCAGTAACAAGTTGTTGAAAACTGCCAAAAACTCAAGCAAACATCTTCATTACCTCAAACCTCTTTTTGATGAAGACTCTCTTTCTCTCTCCATCGCACATGACAACACTTGAAAGGCATTTTGCATACATTGTAAAAGTATTAACAAATGTGTTGGTAAATTGACTGCAGTCTTTACACCTCCTCAAAGCATATATATATATCTAGCATTCACCCATGTTCATAGGCAGGGGCAGCCAAGAGCCACAAGGTCTAGGAAGCTAACGTTCACACGTCGGCCATGGGAGCAATTTGGGTTTAATTTGGACACAGAGACATGTGGGCGGCAGGAGCTGGGTTTGAACTCACAACCTTCAAATGGGAAGACAAACCCACTACCTCACAGCCACAAGCTAAGGCATTTTTTCACAGATCCATTGCAGAGGGCTAGTACAGCTCAGATCATTCCAGTTTTTGCTGGTTTCCCTCCCATTTACAAGACTTGCACAGTCCTCTTCACCCCACACTGGATCTCCACTTCCATTATCAGGTGGCAATCCCCAGTACCTATAGGAGGTCATAAGAAAGGTCATTTTCAGGTTCCACCCCAAATGTGGGAGACGAAATGCATTCTGCTTTTTATTGCTTTTCACACATTTCATGTAATGTAAAACAATCACCAATTAAAGCACACAGAGGCTAACCATCGGACACTAATGGCAATGCCAATTGAGGTTAAATAACACAAAATCATGTTGACTGAAGGGGCTGGAGATTGAACCATCTACCTTCTAATTGGTGGAGAAGCAATCCACAGCGGCAACATGTGGCCAACACAGAAATAAAGCTGCTTTATGTATTTCCCGATTAAAAAACACACAGCCTACTACACATTCACACCCTCAGCTCCTCCCCTTTTCCTTGCGAAATCTTCTTTACTTTTAGCGCCTTTCGTCTCTTTTGGGGAAGATTGCTTCTTCGAGAAAAGAGAGGAGCTTGAGCACTTCTCTTTTTTATTCTCGAAATACCACTTCTCTTTTGATCCCACAAACAGTTAGAGAGGGCTTGTGTGAACTTCGAATGATTATGATGGTTAAAAGGTTAAAATATGTATGAAAACACCTACAACTGTGCCTCCCAGCTTACCTGTGGCAGTCACTTAATTCTTATGTCTTTAAAGTTTAGGAACGGCCTTCAATGTTTCTTTTTTTAACCTGCGTTTCTAGTTTAAAATTCACAAAAGAGACATTGAATCATGATACATTTAACTAACCCTCTTTGCACAACTCTAGGTGTGTGTGTGTGTGTGTGTGTGTGTGTGTGTGTGTGTGTGTGTTTAGATTAATTAGTTAGCAGTGTTATTGCCACCAGAGCAGCTTTATTTGCAATGCAGGCCAACATTCAGTTCATTCTGAATTTGATAATAATTCATATTTGTTTGGACGGTCGTACAAAAAAACAATACACTGATATACATAACATCAGTTGGATGCAGCTACACTAAAACAAGCTGTAGCAGATTAACTTGGCCTTACTTCTGAGTCAGTGGAGTTCCATCAACCCATTTCCAGGTCCCCTCTTGGCCTATGTCATTCAAACCAATCCAAGTTTGTTCTTTGATCATGCTAGTGATGAATTCCTGTTCACAGATGCAGTTTAGAGGGATGGACATCAACATTCAGATAACTCTTCCCTTTTTACTAGCTCTGAAATATGTAATTAACACCATTATTGTAACATAATCATTATAGCTGATACACAAATGAGCTAGTACATGTACGACTAAGACATTATTGATTGATTAAAGCAGGGGGTTATACAATCACAAGTGTCAAAGCATCACATATTACCTGTTCCTTATAACTGTCTACGATCACCAGATCTGCTCCGCTGGCTCTGCAGTTCTGTCTGCTTCGTTCCCAAGAAGCACGCTCAGTAGAGATGAGATAACAGACACAACTGAACTTCCTCCATCCTGCAGGACACGTTTTATCTACAAACATGCATCTAATAAAACATCGAATCAGACCATGTAGTGCTAAAATATTGAAAGAGTGCATTACTTTTGCAGTCACTTTTGTAAAAAAAAACTTCATCGCAAAACAACTACTTCTCTGTTTTGCTGCACAAATAATTTCAGACTCATTTGACGGGTCTGTAATAATCCCTCACACTACAATAATATACATTCAGCAGCTACCCTGCAGTATACAAAGTCTTTAAAACTAGCTGCACCTTTACCAGCTCTGAGAACACTTTAATGATCAATAATTATAAAACATATCATAAGTATTATTTTGAAAAGGGTCAATTTGCAGAATGAGTACTTTTACTTTAGGTACTTTAAGTACATCTTGATGCCAATACTTTTGTGCTTTTACTGGAGTATCATTTTGAATGCAGTATACACTCTGGTGTTTCTACTTTTACTTATAAACAAGATCTGAGTACTTTTTCCACCTCTTTATGGAGCTTATGTTAAATGTGATTTAGACATTAGTATATTTCACAGAGTTTTTATAAACAGGGTTGTCTACACAAGTGTTTGAAAACCAAAAATTAAATCACTTTACTAGGTCAATCAATGAAAAGTCTCATTGTGTGATTACTCTATGAAAGCATCATTAGTCACGCTTACATTATCCTGGAAACATGAATATTGAGGTTTTTTGTAAAAATGTTATGATAATTGATATTGTACATACTGTATCACTGAGCCCTTTGCAAAACCCCCACAGGAAAGCACTCACTCGAACTCTGAAGCCTGGCCACCTCTTTGGTCTTTTCAGTGAGGCTGGCATTCAGTCGGTCTCTCTCTTCAGACACGGAGGACAGCTGCTGATCGCTGGCCTGGAGACGCTCAGTCAGGTTTGCTTTGACACTGGAGAGATCTGCAGCTGCACCGCCTACTGAGTTATGGTCTGTAAAAGAAAGAGAGTAAATGTTTCCTAATATTGCCCTGGGAGGAAAATAATAAAACAGTAGAGCTTTTGATCAAATGTGCATCTTTCAGAGCAGAATATTGCTCCTGAAAATCACACGTTCAAAATGACTAAACATATTTAAATTAGACTCACAGCGGACAGCGAGGCCGATGAGTCCAGCCAGCAGGAAAAGACTCAGCAGCCCCAGACAGAGAACAGCAGCTTGGAGAAATCTCTCTGAACTCCTGGGACCTGAACACAGAGAAGACCAGTGAGTATAAAGAAATCCAGAGCTCACTCTGTCTGACTGAACACTCTCACCTTCTGGTTTTGCAGATGACCTTGAGTTTAGGGGTTTGACACTTTCAACGTTGGCATAGATTTCCTCCATCGATCATGGAATGGATGAGTTTGCAAGCAAACTATTCCCTGTGACCGAGAAGAGCCTGGTTGCTGGTTTAAATATGTAAATGTTTTTTTATTTTTCACTTCTTCTTTTTCTTCAGTCACTCCTCTCAAGTACTAAAGGTACCTTCTTAGCTATCCTGTACAAGAGAATTATCAATCTATCAATCATTCTATCCTCTGTATGCAGAAAGGTCCTTTCCACAGAAGTATAGATGTCATGTCATTTGAAGATTGTAAATTGTCTGCTTTCAGTAAAAATAAATGTTCTGTTTTTTAGGTTTTATTAAAAGGAGGAAGTTTCAGAGTGAGTGAACGTCATGTACAAAACACATCCAACACTGAATATGTTAAATTCCACATCAGCAAAAAGGCAGTCACATGAACAGTTGTGTCTAAAAATCCTTTTAAATCTGGAATAAGAATAATAAATATTAAACAGGAGTGGATGAATGAGGTTAACAGCCAGGACCAGTATTCTGTTTTTCTCCTCAAATTCACTATAAAATGCACATATTTTAATGTCAAATCTCATTTTTAAAATACCTCTGGCACTTCTACATACAATACAAGCAAGTCAAGACAAATTCAAATAGACTTTATTGACATGACTATATCAAAAACATAGTATTACCAAAGCACATTGACCATAAAGATGTAAGACCAAAACAAGTGTGATAATCCACTGTTTTAGAGACATATAGACTTACAAAGCCATAAAGAATAATAATGTTCAAAATGTACTTATCCTGTGAAAAGCTCCGTTCTACTGGTTAAAGAAGAGTATCAGCTGACATTGTTGTGAAAGCAGAGATCTTACTTTGAAATACTGATAAACACAAGAACACATATTAACATATTAACACATATTAACTTAGTCCAGCAGTGGCTCAGTCAGTAGGGGCTTGGACTGGGAATCGTAGGGTCGCCGGTTCAAGTCCCCGAACAGACTTGAAATATGGAAAGTGGACTGCTACTTGGAGAGGTCCCAGTTCACCTCCTAGGCCCTGCTGTGGTGCCCTTGAGCAAGGCACCGGACACCTCCAATCCCCCCTCCCCATTGCTCCCCGGGCGCTGCACGATAGCTGCCCACTGCTCCTAGTACTAGGATGGGTTAAATGCAGAGGACTAATTTCACTGTGTGTGCTCTGCTGTGTGCATGCATGTGACAAATAAAGAGGGTTTCATCCTCCGATTCTAATAACTGTGAACCTTTTGAAATATGTGTTTCTGTTCATTATTACATAAACACACATAACAACTAAACAGCAACACGTGACACTTGATAAAGCTCATCACCTGACCCAATTCAGCTTTTCTAATTTCTTTTCTCTGAACTACTCTGCTGCTGATCGTACACATACAAAGTTCACATCATTTCAAAAACTGCTTTCAGGGAGGCGTTGTTCCCCGTGAGAAAAAAATGAGAAGTGGTAAAGTTGTTTTTTGTGGTGAAGTGCAAGAGTTTATCTTGTCAGAGAACCTCTAATACACGCACGCTATTTGTTTTAGGGGATTATCTTTGTATGCAGGCTCAAAAAAACTTGCCATTTCCTGATCTAGTTATATCAAATTTACACACTTATGAGAATACTTTCATTAGTCCCACAGAGGGGAAATTTAGAGGTCTCTGCATTCGACCCATCCTAAGTTAATTATAACTGGTGTTGATATTTGAGAGGATTCATAAAATACTGATCTTACTGAGGCACTCAAAAGTTTGCAAAAATGCACAATTGAAATAACTATTTCTGGTTTTGGTAATAAACAAAGGTCTGTTATATAAACTCAAAAACATTAAAGGTGAATGATCTATGAAGTCAAGCAACGTCATTTTTAGTTATGAAATCAGTCATTTTGAATAGTCTTATAGAGCTTAATATATATGTTGTAAAAGCATTATTGCATTTATAATCTCAAAGGTTCTTCATCGCTTCTTTCTCACAAATCCAAGGCAGAGAGGTATTACAGGACAGGTCGTTCCAACTATTGGTATAAGAACTGATATGTGCACAGTCCTCTTCACCATAATATCCTGCTCCATTATCAGGCTGATTGTTATCCCAGTTCCTAACAGGGTAATGAAAAAAGAAAATCATGATAATGCAAATCCCTGACACTAACAAGGTGTGAAGGAGAACGGATATAAACTCACTGAACAAATAGTTTATCAACTGATGAACATTTTTCACAATCTACACAGGAAGTTAAAATTCCTGACTCCAGGACAAAGATACTGTCTTAGTTATTTAAAACATTCCTATAAGAACTACAAGATATTTCCTGAGCACATAACATCACCACATTAAAACACTGAACACAATAAACATACTTTCCCTCAGTAATTTAATCCGGTATTACAAGATAAACTCAAATGTGTTCAAACACAAAACCTACCTTGCAATAGTAATATAGTAATACAGCTGTTTCCTCGTCTTAGTACCCAAATGAATCTTGAAATGTATCCTGTGTGTTGTGTTAATTATGAGTGTGAGTATAAATTAAGTTAGAGTACAAAAGTTTTATATTCCATAACGGATCTAAATAAAGCCTTACGTCACATTCAGTGGAGATCCATCCACCCATTTCCAGGTCCCCTCCTCTTCTCTGTCACTCAGACCAATCCATACATATGTCTTGGTAAACCCAGCCATAAATATCTGTTAAAGAAAAACCTTATTTTTAAACCCAAAAAGTATCTGTGGTTTACATATCTATCTCAACATAAATATTTTTTAATGTCTAAAGTGAGAAAGACAAATCTTTTCAGTTGTTTATGATTCAAAATATAAAGCTTGAAGAGGGGCATTAATATTAATAATAACTCAAACACACTCAGACAATAAGACACACACTCACGCGCACACACACACACACCTGTTCTGCAGCACTGTCTATGACCACCAGGTCTGCTCCTCTCTCTCTGCAGTCCTGTTTGCCGTTCTCCCAGGGGCCTACCACTTTGGAGAGGAGGTAACAGGAAGAATTCAAAATCATCCATCCAGCAGGACATGTTTTCTCTGTGAAATACAAAATAGGGATAATACAGAACAGAAAGGTATTCAAAAAATGTGTCACCAAATCAGAATGGGACCATCAATAAGATCTTATCATAATGCAGTGAGTAAAGAGTCAACATGTTACAGCAAGTGCATCTGAATACAATATTCAAGCACTCACTCTGATTGGACAATCTCTGAAGCCTGTCCACCTCTTTGGTCTTTTCAGTGAGGCTGGCCTTCAGTCGGTCTCTCTCTTCAGACACGGAGGACAGCTGCTGATCGCAGGCCTGGAGACGCTCAGTCAGGTTTGCTTTGACACTGGAGAGATCAGCTAAACCAGCTATTAAGTAATGGCCTGAAAAGATCAAGACACACGTTCTCTAAAAATATCCCGTGCATTCATACTGATACAAACTTAAGTAAAAAGGCAGAAGGCAAAACGTGCTTTTGAAATACAAAATGGCAAAATGACATTAAACCGACTTATAAAACAAACTCACAGTAGACCGTGAGTCCGATGACAACAGCCAGCACGAAAACATTCAGCAGCTTCAGACCGAGAACAGCAGCTCGGGGAAATCTCTCTGAACTCCATGGACCTGAACAAAGAGAAGACCAGTGAGTTTAATAAATCCAGAGCTCACTCTGTCTGACTGAACACTCTTACCTTCTGGTTTACTCGATGATCTTGGGGTTAGATGTTTTACAGTTTCCTCCATTGCTTTTATAAAGTCAGGTCAGCTCTGAAGCAGGTTCTGCAGCACATGTGACAGAGGTTGTGGTTTTCAATATCTAAATACGTTATCCTTGAGGAAGTCATCTAAGGTTGGCTGAAAGAAGTTTCTATGACCATCTTCCAGATTATTATCAGTCACACCATATTAAAGTGACAGATGTTCTCTCTCTCTCAACCTCCGTATCAAGGCTCTTTTCACAGTTTAGAATATAATTGTTCTGTTTTTATTTCCAACAAATACATGTCATATCATTTTAATGTTGAAGTCAGTGAAAATATCCTGTACAAAAAAAACCACCCATCACTGAATAGTGTCTGACTGGCTCAGTGTTTGACTTTGGGTCCAGTCTCAGTATCCTGACGGTATGATCAGGCCAGGTTCTTATGGCAGTCTCTGCCCAGGGGGTTAGCGTCGGCGGGATCTTTCAGCCCAGCTTGCCAGCCGTCAGCGTCACCAAAGCCAGTCTGCCTGTTCCCCTCCCATAACTCTGGTGCAGGACACCACGCTCTCACACCCTGTCCGGAGCCGTGGGTCCACGCTCCTGAATGGTATGATGGTGATGTGGAATTGTGTCTGTCTTTTCTTATGCAGTGTGTTTCCCCATCAGACCCAGTCACATGCCACAGATAAGGCTGAGATCGCTTTCCTCATGGCTCTCCTCTGGGAAACACTTTGGAGTTGGTGTGATCCATGTGGGGAAGAAGGTTCTCAGCTTTGGAATCGTATTGGGTTCGTTGATTCATTATTTTTGACAGTTTTTAGTTTTGGAACAGGTACACAAAGGATAAATGTAATAACCAATTCAAAGGACATTTCAAAACACTTTATTTTGTTCATGATCGCATAAATACACAACAAATATATAAATGACCTCCTTAACAAAAAACAATTGACACTCGATAAAGCCAACTTGCTAACAGTCCAAATCAGTTGGGTGCATTTCACAAGATTTTCTGCTGGCTGATCATAAACAGAGAAAGATTTTCAGAATTGAAAGTTATTCACTTTGAGAAAAAAATAGGAAATGGTGGTCACTGTTTTAGCTGATGGCAGCAATGTGTTGAAATGCAAGGGCTTATCTGATCAGAGAACATCTGATGCCCCCGCAACATTTTATTTTTAGGTGTTTATCTTTGTATGCATGCTCAAAAAAAGTTGCCATTGCGTGAGCGAGTTATATCACATTTGCAAAGTACTGTAATCAACTTCAAACTAAAGCAGTTTTACTTGAGTTTGAAATGAAACATGAGCACATCCTGCAGTAAAAGTCACTGACTGTTATTGTGAGGAACATGAATTGACAGCCCTTTTTTTTAATGTACAGAGCAGCTGGTAACTATGAATGATAAATGCATGCCATAGATTTGTGCTCACATGGCCACAAGAGGTCATTGTTATAGACGTACTGTAGGAACACACATCAGGTTATTTTACATGATTGAACAAGTTAGACCAATGCTGAGACTAGAGTATTGTTCTGTTGCACTATGTCTGAGTTATTCAATAATGTTTGACTGTTTTGATTTTTATCATATTCTCCTTGATAAGGAACCTTCAGTATTATATCTTTCAGGAGCTGTGGGCTTCACAGCACATTTTAATAAGCAGTTTTTATGTTGATGTGGAAAAATGTGCATGTAAAATATCAAAGCATGCACTAATGTTGAGCTCCTTTCTCACAAATCCAATGCATATCGTTCTCACAGGACCGGTCGTTCCACTCATTGGTGTAAGGTTTGATGTGTGCACAGTCCTCTTCGCCATAATATGGACCTCCATTATCATCCCAAAACCTAACAAATATTACAGGAAAACAAAATAAACTAAAACGTGTTCAAATACAAAAAACTATAAATAACACAGCTGTTTTCTTTTCCTAAAACCCAAACTAATCTTCTGGTGAGTGAAATGGGCAGACACCGTATGTTTATGTGCATCCTGTGTGTTGTGTTATCTCACAATACAGAAACGTGTGACTTCTATGCCCTCAGACTCACATCCATCAAGTAATCAAAACTGCATTTTACCATATCCACATCACAAAGATCTGACCCTCTCTAACCCCCCCTGATCTTACTGAGGCGTAGAAAAGTTTGCAAAGATTCACAATTTAAACGTCTATTTATGGTTTTGGTAAGAAATACAGGTCATTTATGTTAACACAATCCTAAACACATGAAAGGTGAATGATCTATGAAGTCAAGCAACGTCATTTTAATTATGAAATCAGGCATTTTGAATAGCCGTATAGAGCTTAATATAAATATGTGTTGTAAAAGCATTATTGTATTTATAATCTCAAAGGTACACCGCTTCTTTCTCACAAATCCAAGGCTGAGTGCTTTCACAGGACCGGTCGTGCCACTCATTGGTGTGAGTGTAGATTATTGCACAATCCTCTTCGCCCCACCGTGGATCCCCTCCTCCATTATCAGGCTGTATTGTCTCCCAGTTCCTAACAGGGTAATGAAAAAAGAAAATCATGATAATGCAAATCCCTGACACTAACAGGGTGTGAAGGAGAACGGATATAAACTCACTGAACAAATAGTTTATCAACTGATGAACATTTTTCACAATCCACACAGGAAGTTAAAATTCCTGACTCCAGGACAAAGATACTGTCTTAGTTATTTAAAACCTTCCTATAAGAACTACAAGATATTTCCTGAGCACATAACATCACCACATTAAAACACTGAACACAATAAACATACTTTCCCTCAGTAATTTAATCCGGTATTACAAGATAAACTCAAATGTGTTCAAACACAAAACCTACCTTGCAATAGTAATATAGTAATACAGCTGTTTCCTCGTCTTAGTACCCACATGAATCTTGTGGCAAGGAAAATGGGAAGGCACTCCCTAAATGTAACCTGTGTGTTGTGTTAACTCACATTACAGATACATGAGAGTTTTATCAGAGTATAAATTAAGTACAACAATTACAGGTTCCAGTAAAACATGTTACAACATGAACCAACTAAATAAAGCCTTACCTCAGAGTCAGCGGAGATCCATCCACCCATTTCCAGGTCCCCTCCTTCTCTCTGTCACTCAGACCAATCCATACATCTGTCTTGGTAAACCCAGCCATAAATATCTGTTAAAGAAGAACCTTATTTTTAAACCCCAAAAGTATCTGTGGTTTACATATTTGTCTCCACACACAATCTCACACACACACACACACACAATCTCACACACACACACACACACACACACACACACACACACACACACACACACACACACACACACACACACACACACACACACACACACACACACACACCTGTTCTGCAGCACTGTCTATGACCACCAGGTGTGCTCCTCTCTCTCTGCAGTGCTCTCTGGCTTTTTCCCAGGAGTCAGTCTGTTTGTGGAGGAGGTAACAGGAACAACTGTGCTTCCTCCATCCGGCAGGACATATTGTCTCTGTAAAATACAAAAGAGATGAGAAGAACAAGAGAACTCCTGTAAATGTGTTAGCTAAATACGCTCATTCTTTCTGTAGTCCACATTATTCCATACAATTCTTCTGACCAACTTCTTCTATCCTCCTTATAAATTGATCAGCAACAGTTGTGATAGGTTGTCCATTGTGCATTCAGAGCCTGCAAGTCACTCTTATTTTGCTTTATCTTCAGATTGCATGATGTCTTTGCCTATTTCAGCTGACTATAAAGGCTTCTTTATAGTCAGCTGATGTTATTTTCTATCTTTTTATTGTTTGTTTTTACCCACTTTACCATTGAATACACATTACAGGTCATTGTTCAATCAAAACTGATATTGAGGTATTTGGTGAAAAATATCATGATGATTGATATAACCTATATCAGGCAGCCCCGTGCAGAGCCCCCACAGGAAAGCACTCACTCGAACTCTGAAGCCGGGCCACCTCTTTGGTCTTTTCAGTGAGGCTGGCATTCAGTCGGTCTCTCTCTTCAGACACGGAGGACAGCTGCTGATCGCTGGCCTGGAGACGCTCAGTAAGGTTTGCTTTGACACTGGAGAGATCTGCAGCTGCACCGCCTACTGAGTTATGGTCTGTAAAAGAAAGAGAGTAAATGTTTCCTAATATTGCCCTGGGAGGAAAATAATAAAACAGTAGAGCTTTTGATCAAATGTGCATCTTTCAGAGCAGAATATTGCTCCTGAAAATCACACGTTCAAAATGACTAAACGTATTTAAATAAGACTCACAGCGGACAGCGAGGCCGATGAGTCCAGCCAGCAGGAAAAGACTCAGCAGCCCCAGACAGAGAACAGCAGCTTGGAGAAATCTCTCTGAACTCCTGGGACCTGAACACAGAGAAGACCAGTGAGTATAAAGAAATCCAGAGCTCACTCTGTCTGACTGAACACTCTTACCTTTTGGTTTTGCAGATGACCTTGAGTTTAGGGGTTTGACACTTTCAACGTTGGCATAGATTTCCTCCATCGATCATGGAATGGATGAGTTTGAAAGCAAACTATTTCCTGTGACCGAGAAGAGCCTGGTTGCTGGTTTAAATATGTAAATGTTTTTTTATTTTTCACTTCTTCTTTTTCTTCAGTCACTCCTCTCAAGAACTAAAGGTAACTTTAGTTTGAAGTAACTTCCAACTTGAAATATGTGAGGAAAGTGTGGTTCTCAGTTCAAATTCTAAATGCATCTTTTAGAGGAACTGACACCCCTTGAGTGTTAAAAGTAGTTATCTAACAATCCTGTTCACCTAAAAAATAATGCAAATATAAGGAAGTGCAATTTTTTCGAGTCAAGACAAATTCAAATATGCTCTATTGACATCTCCATATTTAAAACATACTATTGCCAAAGCTGTTATGGTTATAGGGTTTTATTTAGTTTTATTTAGAAATGTATCTTCCTCCTTGTGTCTTGTCTGGTGTCACTTCCTGTCATTGCCCTCCTGTGTCTGATTGTCTCATTGTGATCACGTGTTGCACTTGTGTTTCTCCTCCCCTCCGCAGCAGTGTCCTGTCCTGTGATTACCCTCTCACGCATTTAGTCACAGAGACACTCATCCATGCCTTTATCGCCTCCCGCCTGGACTACTGCAACGGTGTCCTGTCTGGACTGCCCACCAAGGCCCTTAGCAGACTCCAGTACATCCAGAACTCAGCTGCCAGGGTTCTAACCCACACAAAGCCCTGGCAGCATATCACTCCCATCCTCCAACAGCTCCACTGGTTGCCAGTCAGGTCACGCATCACCTACAAATCTCTCCATGGACTCTCACCACAATACCTCACAGATCTCCTCCACCCTTACACTCAGTCACGTTCCCTGCGGTCCTCTGACAGGGACCTGCTGGCCACTCCCCGCACCAGATTGTGAACTTCTGGGGACAAGTCCTTTGATCCCTAACCCCCACTCCCCTTTTCTCCTCCCTATTTGTAAAGCAACCTTGGGTACCATGAAAGGCGCTATACAAGTTTAAGTTATTATTATTATTATTACCCTTCTGTGTATTCAGTCTTGTCTTTCCTTTTACTCCTTGTTCATTCGTCGTTGCTTTCCCCATGGCCTGTATCTCATTTCTTGTTCTCTCCATGTTTGTCTCAGTCATGCTCCCCTGTTGTATATGTTAAGTTCTTTCTTGTTTAATTGTAATCAGCTTTTTTAGATTAAAGCTCGCTTTTTGTTGAAACCTTTTGGATTACCTTTATTGCACTTGGGTCCTATTTCCCCCACCCTGACAAAAGCACATTGACACAACAGTTTAAGAGAGAAATACTGTTAGTGTGATAATCAAATCCATTGTGTTAAATATAGCAATATATTGTCTTAATAAGTTTAATAATATTCAAAATGTACCGATCCTGTAAATCTGTCTTCGACAACTTTAAAAGAGTGTTAGCTGACATTGCAACGGAAGCAGGGATCTTACATGAATGCTGATAAACACAAGAAAACCAATGAAGTGAACTTTTGAAAGATTTTATTTTTGTTCACGATTACATAAACACACACACACACTTGATGAACTAATTACCTAACTCAAGTTACTTTGTGTTATTTCTTTCCTCTGAACTACTCTGTGTGCTGATCATAAACATACAAAGTTCACATCATTTCAAAACTAACTTCCAGGGAAGTTTTCTTCCCTTTGAGAAGAAAATGGAAAGTGTTAAAGCTGCTTTTTGTCTGACATCAGCCATGTGTTGACGTCAAAGAAAACATGCAATACACCCACCATCTTTATTTTAGGTGTCTGTCTTAGTAATGTTCAGAAAAAGTTATATTTCTAAAAACTTGCAGGATTTGTATGTTGACCGAAGTCTTTTGATCTGATATTTATTTCAGAGTCAAACTTATTTGTACCGTTTCATCTTAAAAACGTCCAGATTTTTTCTGATGTGAGATTTTAAATGTGATGTCTCTTGAGAGGCAGTTGTTTCAAGAAAAAGAGGATTTACTCCACAATCAGGTTATTTTAATCCACTTCTTTATTGAATTTACAGCAGCCTAATTTATACTGCTACCATGATTAAAAACTGCATATACTGTGATAGAAGATCCTTAATCCTACACTCAAATAATCAAAGGTGCTTAAAGGCAGTTATACATGAAACACAAGACAAAAAGCCATCACTTGTAGAAGGTTACTCAGAGAAGCAACACATACATTGAACACGCCAGCCAAAGATCTTTCCGAGAAACGGACCCTTTTTAAGCACTGCTTCCTTATTTTATTAACACGTCTGACAGCTGTTACTCAGCTAACCAGTGAAACATTTAGAAGAAATAGAAACCAAAGCTAATTACTAAGCTTTTCAAAGTCTGACTCATTTCTTATGGGATGATTACAACATGCAGATACACTGCTAGTCATCGAAACCCTTCGAGAGAGGTCACACTGATGCTTTCTCTATCTGAAGGCGTTGGTGTGGACTAGCGTTCAAATCCCCTTTTCCCGAATAAGGACTGTGTCTGGACTATGCATCACAATGGTTGAATGACAGACTAGCCTCCCCCCTTTGGTTCACTTAACTGTTGGTGTATGTATTTGTTTGACATTGTTAAGTTTTTTTTTTTTACTATGAGAACAAACAGGAACATGCTTGTTCTCACATTTTGTACGTTTGAGCCTCACAGCTTCAGTGTGACAGCCTTACAGTGAGGAGGATGATGTGTGTATGGTGATAAAAGCCACACACTCACCGGCAGATCTGCTCTAACGAACAGGCTTTTTGGAAAATAAATTGTAAAAAAGATGCTGACGTGCAGAAAAGGTGCTATGTAGACATTGGCTCTAAGCAAACTGCTTCTTATATTCAGGAAGTTTAAGAAATCAGATCTGCAGAAAGTCAATTTTATCTACCTGTTTATGTGCACATCAACACACCGACAATAAAAGGGCTATACGTGATCAAAAGAAACATAGATTATATAATCCCCTTAAAAAGGCAAAGTGGTTTGAGCTTCCCTCTCACTATGCTGCTCAGTGGCACAGGACCTGGGGGACGGCCTTCTGCAGGTTCAGCCCCTTGAGAGGGGAGGAGGGAGGGAGGCCTTCGAAGCCCAGCAGCTGGCGGGTGGACGACTCCCAGCTCAATCCAAACTCCAGGCGGCTGTAGATACACGGGTACTGCCGGTCCGCCCAGCAGACCCAGTCCACCGCCCTCTTCATCTCCTCCCAGCGCTCAGGCCTGGACGAGAAAAAAAGAAGGTGGATATGAGAACTGGTTGCCAGCTAGGCTCACAAAATCTATTGAATATATTGCAAAAGAGATCCAAGTGTTTTAGAGGTCAATGGGCATTTTAAGCTTTAATATATACTAGAAATACGTGCTGTGCAGTGATGTGTTTCTCTTCCCGTTACAGTTCCTCTTTTCGACTTTGTATTTTGCCTGCAGTTTGAGCCTTCAAGCTATTGTTTTTATTTATTTGTTTCAAGATCTTCATGTTGTTCCATTCAGTTTTGGACAGACCTGAGCAGAGGGGAGTCGTGCAGGCAGAAGAGGGTGCGGAGCAGTTTGCCCTCCTCGATCTTCTCCTCTCTCATCAGCTGCAGAACCAGCAGAGTCGCCACCAGCCTCAGGATGTCTTTATGGGCCGTCACACCTACACAACACACACAGACCTTTTAACATTGGTGGGAAAAATCATGGCTGGGATATCTGTATGACTTAAGGGTATTTTTTCCACTTTGGAGGCCCACAAAAACATCTCTTACATCTCCATTGTGAAGCAGAATCTCAAACCCTGGACACATAAAATCCAAACTATCATGACATATATTTGTGGCGACAAGTTGGAAAATGTGGCTTTTGATTCAGGTCTCTAAAAACCAGAGCTGTGGCACGACAACCTGAGTTTCACACACTCAAATAGATAAAATGTGGCAGCTTTGAGGTTATTTATCTTGAATACATCCACTGGTGATGGATCTAGCAAATGTCTTACTTTGAATACTGATTTTACATTAAATATAACCCCAAAGAGAGCAGTTATATTTTGCATCAAGGTGTTTTTATCTTACAATTTGACAAGGAAAGAGGTTTGGTCATTCACAGAGCATTGTTAAACTCATCTTAATGATTTAACAGATAGGAAATTCTCGTCTGATTGGTTAATATAATAGTGCTTGGAAGGTTACATTAAACTTTAAAAATGATGATGAATGATACTTCTATCTCCACGGTATAAACCTAATCTTTTAGCCACAGAAAGATGTGGTTCATTTTAAAATGACTAATCTCTTCCCACTCTAAAGGCGAATCGGTGTTCAGGAGTCCTCACCCAGAGAGTGGATGCCTTTGTTTTTCAGGAACACATTGGCGAAGAGGTCCACATCCAAACTGATCAGCTCTCCCAGTTCTGTGGTTAACTGCCAGTAACCCTCCTGCAACACAAACACAAATACAAATGTTCATTGCCTTTAAAAAGGGGGGATTAATTACTATTTTTTGACACTTATTTTCTCCTGGTTTCTTACTTCCTGTGTTTTCCCTGCCTGATGGTCTCATTGTGCTCACCTGCCCCCCCTGTGCTTCACCTCCCCTCCCCGGCTGTGTATTGTATTACCCTTGTGTGTATTTAGTCTTGCTTTTCCCTAGTGTTCTCTGGTGTTCGTAGTCCAGCAGTGGCTCAGTCAGTAGGGGAATGGGTACTGGGAATCGTAGGGTCGCCGGTTCAAGTCCCCGAACAGACTTGAAATATGGAAAGTGGACTGCTACTTGGAGAGGTCCCAGTTCACCTCCTAGGCCCTGCTGAGGAGCCCTTGAGCAAGGCACCGGACACCTCCAATCCCCCCCTCCCCATTGCTCCCCGGGCGCTGCACGATAGCTGCCCACTGCTCCTAGTACTAGGATGGGTTAAATGCAGAGGACCAATTTCACTGTGTGTGCTCTGCTGTGTGCATGTATGTGACTAATAAAGAGGGTTTCATCCTCCGATTCTATCTATCTATCTACCTAGATGTTGGTTCCTGTTCTCTGTCGGCATGTTCAGGATTTCCCTCATCTGCCCTCCTGTTTCTTCTACATCTTCCCGGTTTGTTTCTAGTTTTTTGTTTGCTCCTTTTCTATTTGTTTAACCTTCCCTTCCCCTGTAGTGTTTGTATTTATTTAGTAACAGCTTTTATTTTTCATATAGACCTCAGTTTTTGTTAAACCTCCCACATCTGCCTCCCCTGTTGTGTACTCCTCTTGGGCTTGCATTCCTAACCCTGACATGGTTAAAGTGACAGCTAAAAAAAAAAAGGTACTGACAAAAGCGACTTATTGAAAATGGATGCATTGTAGTGCAAAAAAGTAGTAAAACTAAACAAAGTGCATTTACTCCAGTACTGTATTTACGTTTATTAAAAGTACCTCAACTTTGACCTTGACCATGCACCGATACATTTCAGATCACATATTTTAATTCCCTTCCTATCCAATTTAAGACCATGCATCTCAGGATGTGTTTGTGATAATCCAATTAAGGATAGGAGTTCCCTTTATGTGTTGAAAACAATTCACCTACTTCCTATTATTTAAGGTGAATAAATAATGACAGAAAAATGTACGATCACATAGGGTGTGTGGGTTCAGAGGGACAGCAACAAAGCTACAAACATGATCTTATACTCATAATGAATTGCTTTATATTACACTTGTATGTAAAGGAGCTGCACTTAACACATAACCTCCTGCAGGAAATACATCCCAAAAAAACCCATATAATAGTAAAACACTCACTGATGATACTGCATATTTTGTGGAAACATTTGACTTATGATTAATTAATGCTTTTTACTGATAGATTTGACATACTTTTACTTAAGTAAGGCTTTGAATGCATGACTAGGAGTGGAGAATTTCCACAGTTTGGTTTTAGTACTTTTAAAAGCATCTCAATTGCTTTAAAAGCCTCTCTGACAAATAATGATCCCAAATGGGTTTCACCAAGAAATGATCAAAGGATAAGAATTGATAAACCATTCTAAGAGCTGTCTTTTTAACCTGTCAGCAGGATATTACACTGCCTGGCCAAAAAAAAGGTCACACACTCTAATATTCATTGGACCGCCTTTAGCTTTGATTACGGCACGCATTCGCTGTGGCATCGTTTCCATGAGCTTCTGCAACGTCACAACATTTATTTCTGTCTTGCATTATTTTTTCTCTAAGATCTTGTACTGGTGACGGGAGATAAGGACAACTGCGCAAAGTCTTCTCCAGCACATCCCAAAGATTCTCCATCGGGTTCAGGTCTGGACTCTGTGGTGGCCAATCCATGTGTGTAAATGATGTCTCATGCTCCCTGAACCACTCTTTCACAGTTTGAGCCCGATGGATCCTGGCATTGTCACCTTGGAACATGCCCGTGCCATCAGGGAAGAAAAAATCCACTGATGGAATAACCTGGTCCTTCAGTATATTCAGGTAGTCAGCTGACCTCATTCTTTGGACACATTGCTGAACCTAGACCAGACCAACTGCAGCAACCCCAGATCATAGCACTGCCCCCACACAGGCTGGTGACCTTTTTTTAGGCCGGGCAGTGTATAAAGTTTAATTTAGGCACCTGAGCACGCCAGAATACGTATATTGGGATAATTTCTTACTGGATGCTGCATTTGGAAGATCTCTGTCCATCTGCGCTTCAGTGCTTCAGGATCTGCCTGCTTCATCCTGAAACCACATGATCACAATAAGACACTCTTAGAGAAGACTGGAAGTTGTGTATTCAAAAACACACACATAAATCAAAGAATGTAAAGATAAATACACACACATATGCTGACCGTCTCTTTTTTCTACATGCATATGCACATAATCAGAGGGTTTACAAAAATAATCCTCAGTAAACATGCAGATTGATTGCTGCGCTTATCTTAAAAAGTAAACGTTTGTGACTCACTCAAATTGTTGATCAGCTGATTCACACAAGCTGTAAGAACTTAAAAGATGGTGCCTCCTCTTCTTCGACGACTTCTTCACGACCCGTGCTTTCCAAGCAGATAAACCTAGTGGTTCATCATCTGCTTCAAGCATTGCATCTGCTATATACATGTGCCCCTGTTGCCTTACATCTGCTGCTTCATCAAGTGGAACTGGATGGGGAGCTTTCATTTGCTGATGTTGTATAAGAGGTTCCTCTTCAGGCACATAGCCCCTGACACTTCCAAATCCCCTCAACTTCGCAGAAAATGGCCTTGGACTAAATATTGGAGCTGTGGAGAATAAAGACCCTACTGGCTGAAATGCAGCTAATTTCTCTACATCAGCTATATCTAAAGAGCAGCATAAATCTAGGCAGTCGTCAAATTCCCCAAAAGCTTGTCTGTCCCGTGGCTCACTGACCTGAGCTGGCCTGGCCTCATCGAGACACAAGTTTTCACGATGGGGAGGACCTGGACAAAAAGCGGTAGAAGGCACCTCCGTCACCCGCATCCACTCAACTGAAGTATTTCTAGCTTGCATTGAAATGGTGCTGCTGAAATCCATTACACCTTGAGCCCGACCGAAAAGAGACCTTTGGGCCTGTTGTGTTTGTTGGAGCAGCGGTTGAGGATCAAATGAGGCGCTTGAAGGACGAAGACGACGAGGAGGAGGAGGAGGACAGACTAAGGGGGATGAAAAACCACTTTGAGGACGAGGAATGGAAATGTCATCGAATTGAGGCCCTTGAAAGTCATTTCCTTCCAAAACAGCCTTTCCTGCTTTATTCATTTTTAAGGAAAAGACCTCCTGGTAAAACACACAGAAACAAAGGCAATTATAAACTGGACTGCTTTTACTTTTTCATGCGCATATAGATCAATATTCATTTACATTTAACCAAGCAACCTTTGGTCAATGACTAACAGTAGCAATATGGAAAATTAATGGAGCAGCATTGCATTGTCCTGCCTCCATGATAACATTATTATTTCACGTAATGAAATGAAGGATTCATTAGTTAACCTGTCAAGTGGTATGTTTGTTTCATTTTAACACAGTCAATGCACATAACAGCTCATCTGGAGGAGAGGCATTTGTTGTCGCTTTAAAATAGTAAATGTGAAGCAGCTATTTTATGGGAATAAGTCCCCTATCATACAAAGGGAGACAAATGCAACTCATCAAAGTGTTATCTATTAAAGAGGACATGTTATCCTCATTTTCAGGCTCCTATTTGTATTTTGTGCCTCTACTGTGACATGCTTACATGCTTAAATGTAAAAAAAAAAATTGCTTTATTTTTCACAGAAACTCCCTATGGAGGGAAGTTTGGGATTTTAGGGCATCTTGAAATGACAAAAAGAAAACATACTATTCTGTGAGATCATGGTTATAGTAAATGCAACATTACCTTCATTTGGAATAGGCTTTTACACTCATATTCATCTGCATCGTCATCCTCATAGTCATCCTTATCTTCAGACTCCTCAGACTCAGCTTCAGACTCTCCTTCGATCAGACACTTTTCTAGATTGATGGACGCTCCACGAAACTCCATACCCTACAACGGAGAGATGAATGCAGAAAGGACATTGTCAATTAGTAAATCCTAACAAGTGAAGTTGCTCTTTTCTTGTCCCCTGATTACACAATGTGATTTCACCATATAGTATTCGGAGATCTCATCACTATCATCCCCAAAGTCGCTCTCTTCACTGTCCTGAGGAGAAATCCAGCCCATGTAGGGGAGGATGTCCACATCTTCCTCGGCGATCAGCTTTGGGATGTCTGTAAAGCCTTCCTCTGGTTGTCCTGAGTCCTAAAACAAGGTAGATGAGATTGTTGGGAGCTACAAAACCTTCAAATCTTGGGTGGAAAGGTAAAAAAGGATAATGTTTTTCATTTAACAAACCCTTTCCTCGATGGCCACAAAGCTGGTGAACTGAGACAGGATGGAGAACTCTTTGCTTAACTCGATGACGAAGTGCTTCAGCTCCGCCTTCTTTCCCTGAAACAACAAAAGTAAAGATCCAGTTGAACACCGGGAGCTGGCACTACACGTCTAAGGCAATGGGGGTTTCTTTATACTGAACACACACACAGAGACAGACAGACCGACAGACAGACAGACAGGCAGACAGGCAGACAGACAGACAGACAGACAGACAGACAGACAGACAGACAGACAGACAGACAGACAGACAGACAGACAGACAGGCAGACAGACAGACAGACAGACAGACACCACACACACCTCATGTTCGGCTTCATTGGTATCCAGGCTTCCGTCTTCGTAATCCCTTATGAGGGCCCTCGCAGTGAGCTTGTGAAGAAACTGAACACACACATAAATACACGTCATAATCCATAACCAAAACCGACCTGCTTCAGTGTCTGCAGGGTACCCTAGTTAGGAGGAGGGCAATATGTCAGATAGTGTTACAGTTTTATATTTTTTTAGTAAACAAACCGTTTCATCAGCTGTTATTAAGGATTCATGGATTTAGAGGATGTGTTGAAGAACACAAAACATGTAACGGATAGTGGAAGGAAATACAGCAGGCACTGGAGAGTGTTGAGTGTGTGTGTGTGTGTGTGTGTGTGTGTGTGTGTGTTTGTGTGTGTGTATGTGAATGTTCTTACTGTGCCTCTAGTCTTCTGCAGCTCACTGGTTGACACCATGGTTTGGAGCTCCTGACCGTTGAGATTTCCGAGCAGGGTGGCCTGTGATAAGTAATTATTTGAGTCATTTATCAGGAAAAGATGCTGGATAATATTCAAGCTTTTCAAATATTTTGTGTTTATATCAGTGAGTATTGTGCAAAGAAAAAAAGGTATTTAAATCACACATTGACTTCTTGGACATTGTGATATGTTAGAGGGTAAGCAAGGTAAATAATAAATACCAAATATATGTATTCATTTTAAAAATATAATAATACCTGCGAGAAAAATGTAATCAAGCTGTTTCCAGGTGTGTATTACCTGAGTGCAGTGCGGCACAAAGCCGTACACCAGGGTGTGGCAGTCGTTGAACAGAGCATGGAGCTGCTTGGGAGCTTGAACAGGAGGGGGCGCTGTCAGGTTGAACTGCTGCCACTTCACTGACACTGAACTGCAGCTGGGAGACGCCATGCGATTCAGCTGAGACAAAATCTGCCGCCCAAATCAAAGGGTTAACAAATGTAGAAACAGAATATGTTTTACTTGATGTGAAAGTGTGTTGGCCCATTTTATAACGTTAGACAGTGTTAGCAGTGGTTTTCCTAGAAGAATATAGTATGAGAACCAAAACAGCCCTGCCCACTTTCTGGTGAAAATAATGCATTAGAGCAGGGGGGTCCAAACTTTTTTCACCGAGGGCCAAATACAGAACAATATACGGAGAGCTGGGCCACTTATAGAGGTGAATATTGCCTCAAAAGTTAAGTTATAAGTTAGCAAAACAAATCAAATGTAGGTGATCAATGCGCGATACTTTCAAATGGTTTTTACATCCCGTCTGTCTTTAGGGTTTCCTTTATTTTGTTGGCAGCTCATTCCTTAAAACACAAGCCTCAGATTGTTTGTAATAAGAGTAAATATGACGGTTACATTTCAAGCTTCTTATAGAAATAAGTTATTGATTTGTTAGAAAATGTTTTGAATTCTAAATGACTGAATTTATTTGAAAATTAGGCTCATTAATATATCTGAACATATATTTGAGAAGCCCATTACAAGACAAGCAAAGTTTAATTTGTGGGCCATATTGCATTATACTTTTAGAATTTGCTGAGGGCCGATTCAAAATGGCCTGCGGGCCGCATTTGGCCCCCAGGCCGTAGTTTGGAAGCCTCTGCATTAGAGCGGAGCGGAAATAGTACTTTCTTCCTGTCTGCCACTCGTCCACCGGCAGACCGACCGGACGTCCATCCCCTACAGTATTTATTTGGATCCCGGTTAAAACAAAGCTGTCTCTGCCGTCTGACGCTCTGCTTGACACCATCTTCATATTTTTGGAGTCATTTTACAGTTTTTTAGCGAACAGAAATATTATTTTCTGGCTTCAGTTTAACATTTTCTGGTTTTGTTATGAAGGCACGCCCCGAAAGTAAGAGGCCTGTTACCCGCTTTAGACAAAACCCTGTGTTAGGACTGGAAAGAGCCTCTTGGGAAATACTACGTTCAACACGATCATCAGATAAGAACTCATGTTTTACATTGGGTTCATATGAAGGTAAAAAAGCCCAATAATGTGTTGAATTACAAAGCTTAGAGAGACACATCTGTTACATAATCATAATCCGAAATAATTAATGGACAGTTAAGTCCAAAATTAAATAAAGTGAAATTATTATTTGTATAAAAACAAATAAAATAATATATATTATTTTTAACGCATCATATATAACAATTAAACATAAGAATTAAAGTAAAATAATCCAACTACTGAATACTGTCTGATTGTATTTATTAATGAAAGCTTGCCAGTCCTACCTTATTCATCCATCTATTGTGTTTGGGTTTTGTGTCGAAGAATTCAAAGGCTCCGCCCCCGACCTGAGCCAGGGCTCTGAGCATGTGCCGATTGGCTGTCGCGCTGAAATTACAAAAGAAGAAAAAGAAAAAACTACTTTAAAATGTCTGCTATGAAAAAGAAGCAAGGCAATGCTGAATATAAAATGTTCTGTTTTCAACTCGTCCCTCTGTCGTGGTTATGAGGGAGCGTGACATTCCCTACACTTTTAGAAGAACCCCTCAACGTGGAAAACCCCCCTCCCCCTAGTGACCTATGACCCTTTGAGACCTGAGGCCGCAGGTGAAGAGGCGGCTGTGCTTGGCGTTGTCTCTGAGCAGCTGCAGGGTGAGCTCTGCGTTCTGGATGTGTCCGTCCGACAGCAGCAGCAGGTTCCTGACGCCGCGGGACGGAGGCAGCAGGCTGAGGGCTCGCAGGGGTCTCCACAACTCAGTGCTGCCCCCTACTGGAGGGGAGAGCTGACGGGAGGGAGAGGAGGAAGAGAGCTTTCAGGCCACACGGGCACATGATGCATTCATGTCATATTGTTTAGACAAACAGACTCAAGAACAGCTTCTACCCCGGCCACCGGGCTGCTAAACAAACAGCGCAATACTCTTTTATGACCTAACTCTTAAGCACTATATAGCTTTAACTCCGTTGCGCTTAATAACTTATTACCCAATGTATGATTGTTTACGTTGTCACTTAGGATCATGGCAAACAAACGTAGCATTTGTAGTGGAACATGGGAGTGATTCATAACCCCATAAAAAGCAGAAGAGTATTCTCCTTTCTGAAAGAAGAACCCGTCCGTATAAAAAGTGGTGTGTTTTTACTGCTTGTCTGTTGCCAGTGCAACACACCTCCTTCACATAGATCAGCATCTTTATATGGATTGTGTGCTCTCTAACACAGATTTAGAAACATTTGTTAACAATATTTGAGAGAAAAAGTCCTTTTGTCTACATAGAAAAAGTCTTAGATCTTTGATTTCAGCTCATGAAGAATAGGAGAAAACATTTTTGTTCAGTGAACGTACTTCTAGTATGTTCTGAGAGTTACTTTAAAGTCTCCTCAATGATTAGTTGTCTTTCAAAATCTAGTATGATTCTGTATGTCTAAAATAAGAAATTCATCTTACACAGACTGATTTAGCTAAAGCAGTACTTTTCACCATCGTTTCCTGTTTTATTTTACAGTTATGAGAAATATATCGTAAGAAACAACCAAGTTTATCGAGTCCTTGTGTCAGAGGACCAAGTTCCTTTCATGGTGGAAAACTCAAGTGTAGTATACTGGATATATGTTATCACAGTACAGTGATTAGGTAGGTCATTTGAGGTGGCAAGTTATTCATATTAATGAACAAAAACAACTACAGTAAATTATAAATCAGAAGACTCACCTTGATAAATGTCTCTGCTTCCTGTTCAGCTTCAATGCGCGGCCGTGCTGAGAGGAAAGCGTCCTTGTGATCTGACAGACAAAAACACAGAAAGAAAAGCCATTACACTTTTGCTAAAATCTTTGAGATATTGGTTGAACAGATTTGAACTAGGAACTGAGTTTGGTTTAAAAAGATGAAACGTTCATGTAAAATAGGAGTTGACTTCGGAGTAAATAACAGATCATCAAAACCAGAGCAGTGTCATGGATTGTGCCTTGCAGTTTTAATACAAACAAACTCTTTCATTTATTTTATGTAGTCTAATTACTTTTAGCTTACTCTTTAATGGTGAGATAGTTTTACATATATTTACACAAAATCAATCTACGGTCAGACTGACCTGTGCCAAATAAAATGACATTGAGTTTGGAGTTGATATCCAGTTCTCTGAGGACCATCAGGGCGATTTTACGGGCCAAGGTGAGAGATTCTCCCTTCATGGACTCTGACGTGTCCAGCAGCAGGACGAGTTCATCAGATTCTGGATCGGAGTTCACTTCAAAGTCTGGATAGAAGACTAACATGCTGGCCTAAGAGGAGAAAGTGACAGATGTTTAAAGAAAGAAACAGAGAGAGAGGAAGACGTGCAGATGGACAGACATGCAGACCTGGCTGTCCTTGTCGGGGTGTTTCTCCACCCACATCCTGGGCAGGTGGAGCTCCAACAGAGTGACTGACAGAAGGAAACCATCCGGGCCCAGGGCCTGTCCTGGCAACATGCTCAACACCGCCTTACAGTCTGTTTTCTGTGGGAATTACACACAAACACACACAAAAGAAAAAAAGGAGACACATGAAGACTATGAAGAAATCCTTTTATGGATTCTACTATCAAACATAGTATAGACGACTCAAATATTGAGTGTAAAAAACCTCATAATGACAAATGTATGCAGTCTAATTGGCAGACATAAACAAAACATCTTTTGAAATGATAAAAAGTCACTTTATTGAAGCTTAATTAATCAGATCTCTTGTATTTTTAGATGGAAATAATTCAGCTAAATCAAGATATTGTTGAAATCTCTGCTTTATTGACCATTAGTAGAATTACATAAGATTGTGCAATGTAAGGCTAAGTATTAAGGCATTTTACATATTTTTGGTACACTTTTGTCTGCATTTCATTACATGTTACTTGTTAGAGGTTTGCACCAAAAGCGTGATTACATAAACTCCCTACTCTGGACAATTCCTACAGGGGTCAGAGCAACATGCTGACTGCAGTAGAGGTTTGAACCATTGCTCTCCTGATCCAAAGATCAGCGCACTGACTCACTGAGCCACACCCTCTACATGCTTTATTTGCAAAAGTATCAAGTCCTATCTCTTCAGAAGAATGAACACTATTTGTAGAATGTCTTGATGTGTGGAGGACCACAGATAGAAGACAGCTGACTGCTGTGTAACAATGACTAAATGTAAAACACCCACATTACCTTAATCTTGACTTTATGACTCGTGCACCGCAGCTCTGTGATCTCATTTGGCATCTCGATTGACATGTCCAGGGTGAACTCTCTGAGAAAGAAACAACACATTGCACAAAGCCTTTAATGTGAAGCACATTACAGAAATCAGTGAAAGGTAACATATTTTTCTGTCCAAGAGACCAAAAACGTGTCATTGATGCATCGATATTTGTGGATCAACAAGTTAATGGATCAAGTGCTTTGTCACACAGCCCAAAAGAAGGTGTCAAATGGAAGGATTAAAATGAAGTGTATAAAAAATGTCAAAATACAAAACACAGCTCACCTCGCCTCATCTTTCACACACACCTTCTCCACAGTGACCTGTTGAGCAATGCACAACAAACAAAGAACATGAACAGTAGTTTTTAATGTGTCACATATGTAAGTTAGAAGAACACAAGCGACCACTGGCAAAACTGCAAAAATAAAAACACCACAGATTTCTATCTCTACAGTGAGGAATGGTTAATGCAGATGTATACGATAGCTTCATGAATGAAGACTCTTAAAACCACAAACTCCAGGGAAGTTATATATGTTACACATGTAATGCTTTTAAGCCACAGAAAAGGGGAAGAAGAAACATTGCACAATATTAGTGTGCAATATATGGTTTTCTTTGTTGCTGTTTCGCTCTTTTAAGGCCCCAACATTTAGATTATGACGTTACTTTGTGGAGTAATGTTGTTGGTGTCTTTTTTTGGACCTCCCTGTACCTGTGTGGTCTGGTTGAGCGCCGCACTCTCCTGCCACGGAGCCACATTACTACGGAGGTAGAAGATAATCATCCCGTCAGTGACGATCAGCTCAGACACAAACGTGACTTTAATGAGGACGGTCGCGTTGGGCGGCAGATTGCCCACACTGATGGTGAACACATCCTGCAAAGAGCAAAGAGTGTAGGAGTTAGAGTTAGAAAGTGGGAAATAACTATTTGAATCACCTCTGGAGGGAAAAAGGTTGCATTTTTATACATTTTACTCAAATACAGTAATTAAAATCGGTTAATACAGAGTAGAATAAACAAGGTGTGTACTTAACGGTATTGGGAGATAGACATTTCTAAAATGTATTATACATTTTGGCTGAATTTAGTATAAATGGGGCTGCGTTTGTACACAAATGAATCAAAAAATGTTTGGAAATTTGCCAAAACTCAGATTTTCCCATCTTACTGGATTGTTCCCTATAACAACGGTGACTGGGGCTCATGGGTATTGTAGTTTCTAGAGCCTTCTGCAATGCCAAATGACATATAAGGTTGGAATAGTTTAGGCTTGTAGATATAATTGTTACTTATCAGAGAATTTGGGAGAGTCCCGTGTCTCTTCATGAAGCTATACTGATAATACTGTTGATCAAAAAACTGAAAACAGTCATTTAGAGAGCTGTGGTCAGCTGAAATTCATTGGGGGGTCCATATCATTCAGGAAAAGTACATTTCAAAGGTCAAAAGTACCACAAAGTATAACTGAACTATGTCTGTGTGTTTGGTTTGTTTTGTTTTGTGTATGTTTGACTGTGTGTGTGAGGACCCCAGGAAGGAAAGCCAAAGCTCATGCTAGTGCTAATGGGGATAAACGAGCATGATGAAATGTGTTTTGGTGCAGAGGGTGAACATACAGGGACGTCCTGGTCCATGAGGTAGGCTCCATGTCCTTTCTTTATCGCCTGCTTGTACTCCTTGCGTGCCGTCTCTTTCTCCTTCACCTGAGATATACACAAAGGGAAATTTTAACAAAGAAAGTACATTTTTTATTTGACTTGTGGGTGAGTTTTGCTGTTGGACATAATATAATAAAATAGTGTATTTTCCAGCTGATAGAGTCCTATTGTGAACCCGGAAGTACGCCAATGATAGATAAAAATGTATAGTACGGGTTCCCAGCTCATAGAAACTGCCTGATGCCGACTTGCATATGTTTGGTAAGTTGCACAATTAGCATAAGTTGCATTAATGAGCATTAATTAGCATTTGTAGACAATAGTTAATAAATGGCTTCGCCGATTTGGACAATTTTGGAGTGTTTTTAAGGGTAATTGAGGATGTTGAATATATTTTCAGGATCAAAATGGCTGTTTTAACCAGAAAGTGGCCATGTTTGTACTCTCAGTCGTCTGATTTTGATGATTTTTGTGTAGATTTTAAAGTTTTAGGGGAGTCAAAACTGCTATTTTTGATCCTAAAAGTGGTAGCAATTGATTCAACATCCTTGATAACCTCCATACCCACACCAACATTGTCCAAGAACTGTTTTCGGTACATGATAATTCATGCAATTCATGGCAATTGTGCAAATTCCCCAACATATGCAAGTTAGCATCCGGCAGTTTCTATGTGCTGGGGACACGCACTATACATTTATATCATAAAACTTTGTCTGGGAACTAGACGTAAATTAGACGTGATTGAGAAACAGAGAGAGACAAATAATTAAGACATGATCTAACGAATAAAACAATGCTAGAGGGTAAGACTAAAATCTGTGATGTGGAAAGTAAAGTTAGGTTACCTGTCCCACCACATGTTTCCCATTGATGAAAGCTTCAAATCCACACACTGCTGCAGAATCCTCCAGGGGGAAGACATACTTTGCCTCGATGGGCACAGAGCTCAGATTTGTGTATTTCTGGAAGATGATGACCTGAAAATAGGAAGCATCACATTATTTTAATTAGTGGTGAGATATATATTTGTTTTTTGAGACATGATCCAGAAAACTATCCTCATAGGTTAGTCTGATGCATTTCACGAGGTTATATCAATCAACCAATGTCTGTTTTTACCTGAGAGTGCAGATCGATCAGTTTGCACTTCACATGGACGGTCTGCAGAGGGAGCTGCTGACCTGAGCGGTCCATCAGCCCGGCCTTCAGTTTGTCCAGAGGGTTATCAAAGATTTCTAATTCATCCGGCGTGAGCATATCATCTGCACAGAAACCAAGACACACTCAGTGCTTGTTTGGATTGCCGTGTAATGAAAACAATAGAGGACAAACATTGATCCTTTCAATGACAAAACACTCTGTGGATCTCATGCCCCTTCGGACCTGTCCATTAAATCGAACCTAAACACCTTATGGGTGTGTACATCAGATTACAACAGACATTAAAGTGCTGAACCTCAGGAGAAGTATACCATTGTCCGGTTTCTCTGTTATCTTCTCATCTCGATCCTGAGAGGGCGGTCCCGCCTCGGCGCAGATGTTGATGGTGGGACTGAACTCCTTCAGTCCGTCTCCCTCTATGCTGAACTGCACTACATACTTCAGCTTCACCTGATCAGGACTGTAGACCACGTACTCATCGTCCTGGAGCACAAGGATATATGTTACAGTGTACACAGGCAGGAGTTAAACTTCATCTTTAGATTTACAAACAACATTTTTCAGAGTCATTTCTAAACAAGAATGAATAAGTCATGTCAAGGGCTGTACCGAATAAACACTCATCCATAATGTTGACATTTGAATGCTCAATCGGAATCAAAATGCAAAAAAGCTTTTTATTTTGCATGTCTGTTGTTTTCTAAACATTTGTATTGCTCACATTTTAGAATAATACTATTTGTACGATTATATTCCAGTGGTTAATGCGAAAGGATTGTGTCAGACTTCGAACATACTCACTAACTTCAAAACGTCCAAAAGTCAAAATGTAATAAAAAGGTAGACGCTATCAGTACTGAAAGTCACAACATGATTTAGTCTTTTAGATTCAATTCATATTTTTTTGCCGTAAGCCTTTCACAAACAACATTTTGACTGCTGTTAAAATCATTGCTCTCTGCTTGCTGCACACAAAGAGAGAACTTCTGTATTATTAACAGGGCAGTCTAGCAGCAACCCAACAGCATTATATATAACATGTATAACCACAATAACAAAAGAAAACGTGATGTCTTTATTTAGGGTCAAAAACAGGAAGAAACACATTGAAAACCTCAATACAAACTTTAATTGTAAAAAAACCCCTCATTTTAACATATTTGAGCTGTACAAGCTTTTATTCCACTTTCAGCATGAAAACACACTTACCACAAACTCAGAGTGAGTGTTGGGGGTGCGGCGAACCCCGTGCACGCTGTCGTGTCCCTCCGGAGCCTGGGTCAGTGTGAGGTCTTTCTTATGGACGTCCACGCACTGACCCAACGCCACGTCACTCACCAACAGCAGCCGAGAGCCGTCTGTCTGGCTGGGATTGGAGTATTTCAAACTGGTGCTGTGGAGAGTGGAAAACAGTCTTACTGGAGAGGAGTGTATCAGTGCCATGTGGTTTCCCGTATGAGGAAATGAGGAACAGAGGCTCATTAGTAAAGTCCCTTTTAGATGCAATCGTTTCATTCAGTTTGATAATGATAATCAACTCAAGTATAGTATATAGTTTTATATGACATAACCAGCATGATGTCAGATTTTCTACTTACCTCACTGAATCACTAAAATAGATTCCACTGCCCAGATAACCCACGTCTGTTCTCTCAATCCCATGATGCTCCACTCCAACCCGGGGCAGCAACAGACCACTAAAGAGAGGGTCAAATTGTTATACTGTAGTTAAAAGTCAGCAAGTTAAGCATCACGTTATTTAAGCAACGCTCCACTGAGCGCTCAATTTACATGAAATGCTTGTTTTGCTGAGATTGTTCACATTATTCTTGAAAAGGAACCAAAAATCTGATCAAATTTGAACTGGTTGCACAAAGGAACTATAACGAACACGTCACACACAGCACATCGTCTATGATTTACAGTATTTATCCATAAATCCAGTAGGGGGATCCCAACTAAACTGCTCTCAACAATAAATGTATAGCCAAAGAGCCCAGTAAAGCATAACAGATTTCTTATTTAGAGTCAGAACAGTATCATTTATAATGTTTCCATGGTTATACCTTCCCTTCTGTGTGCGTGCGTGCCTGTGTGTTTGTGTCTGTATTTGATCTCACCGAGACAGGACGCCCACAAAGTTGCTGGGTCTGGAGGAGTGCAGCAGGGGCTGAACGTTCCCAAACTCACTCTTAAACGTCTGGAGCTCCACTCCTCGGCTGACACGCAGAACCTTCTTGATCTGCAACTTCCTGCAAATAACGGAGGGGAACATAGGAAGTGAGAGCCCAAAAGAACCCATTATATATTAAAAACAAATCTGTAGGTGTTGGTGGATGGACACTTCTTGCCACATTAGGGTTTAAAACACACACAAATACACATAGAGGACTTTTACTTCTTTATGTACACACACCATTACCATTTATATTCTTTTACAATTAGACTGAATGGTATGGTCCCTATTAGCCTTTGGTGAGCACATATTATCTGTAGCCTTTATGTCTCGATAAGATGAAAGGCTAATTAATATTAAAACTGCTTTCTATGCCCCCAAACTCTCTCTCTTCTTCTGGAAATTGACTGGGCTCTTTTTTACATTTTGCCCAAAGTGTTGTCTATAATTTAACAGTTTTAAATCTAACTTAATGAAGTGGGTGGTGTTTAATTGAAAGTGGAGAATAAAGGGTATCAGAGAAGGTAGGCCATGACAAAGAGAGCTGTGAGTTTGATGTATAAAGCCATGGATAATTCTTTAAAACCAGCTATGTTTTACATCCGTCTCTTTACTGAGCTCGAGATCCAAACCCTCCGAAGCAGATGCAGTGTTATTCATAGATTTAATTAGAGCAGACTCTGTATATATTTGACATAAGACAGGAAATTGATAAAAATGGCGGCCTGAGAGGCATCACCCCCAGCGCTCATTCTATAATGTTCCTCCTCTGTGTTGCCGATGGACCTTTAATACAAATAAATGGCTACATTTGGGAAGAACCAGCAGAATGAGCCTCACTATTAAATTACGTCAAGATGCTCATATATTTGATCCGATTAGTGACTGTAAACGGCCTGAAATGGGAACATAAATAACAGTTGATGGGGATTTATATCTGCAGCTCCCTTTGTGAATAGATGTGTGTGTTTGTGGTTTGGAAGCGATGCATCACTGAATGGCTTCCTCCAGGATTTTTAGAAGTATTTCTGAGGTGTTACGCTACCTGTCCTGCAGCAGGGAGGTCACAGCCTGAAACTCGGGGGTGTCGGGGGGAACCGCCTCAATGCCGCACCTCAGAGCGCGGTACTTCCCCAGACAGGAAGGCATGGGGCTCCTCAGGGTCATTTCACTCACGTTCAGAATGTCTCGGATTAACTAGACGAAGGAAAATAGGGTTTATGGATGAAAATGAATGCTTTGTATTTGTTTGAACAACTCATGTTTCTCATTTGCTGCTGGGGCTGTAGGTAGTCAAAAACGGAAGCAACACATTGGCACAAACAAATCTTCTCTAATACTTGCGTTTCACCTCTTCCACAAACAGCCGAAAATACAATCCACCAGCAGTTACTGTGACTGGACGGCGAGTGCACGTGGAAGTGTGATGACTAGGCAATGGTAGCAGACATTGTGGTAAAAAACTTGCGGTCAACAGAAAATGTTGCTTCCGTTTTCACCCTGTCTATAAAAAAACCCAAGTGAGCAGGTGACTGCAGGCAGGTTAAACCACCCCTTACTCCGGACCACGCTCCAGTGAACACACTGACCACCAATAATGAGTAGAGACCCAACATTTGATGCATAGTGAATCAATGATGTGACCAAACTTTTGAGTGGATTAACACTAAATAAACCAAATTGGGTCAAATATTTAATAACAACAGAGGTTTTAATTACTTTACAATAAATGGAACGAATGAAAATATGAATATAAACAATTGCAATGTGTATCATTTCTGTTTAATGAAACCCTAAAATGTTGAAGAACTAAAAGGCTTTGTTATGTTGTGTAATCGCTCAAATGAAAACAGAATTTACTCTTATCTAAACTGCCAACTCTTTGTGTACTTCTGAGTGTTCATAAGAATCACCAACCCAGGAATACATTAATATGTGTTTCATGGACATAATTGTAAAAGTTCTGTCATCAACAGGGTTTTTTGCTTTGTCTTTGAACACACCACAGAGTCAAAACCTACCTAGATTTATTGCGTGGCATATATTTGGGACGACAGACAGCATGTGGCCTTTCAATGAATAATTATTTAGTTCTAGCTGTTTAAACATGTCTTTGTGTATGTGCAAGTTTGTGGGTTCAGTGTTACCTGACAGAGATCCAGTTTCTGAGAGATGAACTTGGCAGTGGGAGGAAAGGGGCTTGGCTCTTTGTGCGGCAGAAGGGTGTAAACCTCATCAATAAGAGAGTCAACCTCGTTATAATCTAACTTCTTCATCTTCCTCTGAGCCTGGAGCAACAAGCCTTCCACCCTGCTCACCTACACACACACACACACACACACACACACACACACACACACACACACACACACACACACACACACACACACACACACACACACACACACACACACACACACACACACACACACACACACACACACACACACACACACACACACACACACACACACACACACACACACACACAGGACAAGAGTAATTGTAGTGAGATTCATCATTAGACTGTCTTTCCGGGAAGGTCAAACAAATGAGGCTGATGGAGCTGCTGATGTTCCTCTCAGTACTCTGACAGCAGGACGATCCGCAGAGAGATCTTACATCACTGAGGCTGAGCTTGTCGATGGAAACTGTGAGGATGTTGCCGAGGCAACCCAGGGCCTCGGTCCACAGCAGCTCCACAAACACTCCCACTTCCTGCGATAAGCTTCCTGTGTTCAGCTTCTCCTCCAGCAGCAGCTGTCAATAAAACAAGGAACATGCAAATCAAGTCAACAGCTCATTAGATTCAGCTACACACATGTCCAGAAGCTGTGTCTCACCCTCACTAAGATACAACTGGTGTATATTAGAAACATCTGTGCCATTCAAAAGTGTGAACAGATCCTACGGTAAAGCTTATATGAAGAGCAGAGTCTTTAAAACATGTTTAACCAAAGCCAGTTTTGTATTTTATGTAGGTTAGGTATTTAAAAATGAAGACAATTAGTTATCTAATGTACTTTGTACTGACATGTTTATTATTGGGATTTATTAAAAATATATATATATATTTTCCCGTAAAATAGTTTAGTGAAGTTGCATATTGAGAGGAAATGTTGTTAATTCATTGAATTGCATGTATTATTGTACAGATAAACAAAACATATTTAATTATATCCACCACACGCTGATAGAATACATTTAGCTGTGAAATAAATACAGTTACTACAGAATGTTAACATGTAGCTTAGCATAAAACTACAGTTCCCACAATGCATTGCAGCAAACAAGAGGAACAGAACAGTATCCTTCTATTTACTGTCAGCAGATTTATTATTTTTCTCGTGACAATTTCCAAAAGGTTTAAATAAAGTGAAGGGTGTGTGTCCCACCTGCTGGAGGGGGGTGGAGCCGAGTTCTGGGGCCTGTGGGGGGGTGTTGTTCCTCAGCTGCAGACCATCAGCCTGCAGGGTCTCTTTCAGGGTCTTGTAGACCTCCAGAGCTTCCTCTGAGGTGGACAAGAACACCAGCATATCCCTCACCGCAGCCTTCTGTGAGCACAAACAGAGGCATGTGTTTTATTGTCTTTCCAATAGTCAAGTTACTCTATAAGTGAAGTCTGGTTTGAGTCCCAAATGTTGTTTTAATGGTACTCTGTAAAAGTGATTTGCTCCTTTTTTAAATATTATGTGACGTGTTATAAAATAAGCTTCCATCTCAGTCCCCTGGTGTGCGCTGGAATTGATTTGTTGTGGTTCACTGAGGTTTACCCTGCCGGTGGTCTCTTCAGGTTTCTTTACACCTATTAACTTCAGTGCTTACTTTAACAGCATATTACAATAAACAGCATATTCCAGACATAAAGGAGAACATATTATAAATGGGTCATTAAGCCAGATAAAAAAAACTGTCTAGCACTTTAATATGGGAGTTTTGGAAGCAACATTAAACAAATGACTGAATAACAGAGACAGAACCACTAGTCAAATAACATGTATATCAGCTGAACACTAATACTTCAACCCTTTAGCATCTCTAGGGAAACAGTAAATGATTTCATTATTACAAACAGCTTAAAAAATGAAGGAAATGCAAGAAGTTTAGGAATAAAAACAGTGATATGAATTGTGAGCAGTGTATGAAATTATGATGGAAATTACTTTTTGTTTTCAATTTTAAGCTCAATCAATTTCTCACCAGGGAATAAAGTCATTTATTACCTCAGTGAAAGCAGTGATATGCAAAAGACTTCATACCTTGGCTCCGATATCGTCCTTCCAGTACCTGACCACACGGTACCGGCATCCTGTGTCCCCTCTGTAACTCTGCAGCTCCAGCACACACCACGTCCTGCTGTTTATCTGGAGAGAAATGTACACTGTTAATAACACACAGTTTAGCACTACTGTAGAAGCAGTATAAATGTGCTAGAAAGGAATTAGAGCTTTACCTTTTCAAAGATAGAATACTTGGCCACTTGAAAACGATCCGGGTACTTTGGAAGAGTAATATCAGTTTCAGTATAAATTCTGTGGAATAAAATGAAAATGAGGATGAATTCAATGCATATTGTTATAAGGGACTACACATTTTTGCAGAAATGCCGACCTCTTGTGGTGTTTTTCATCCATTTCTTTCTACCACCATGTTACAAAGCATGTGAGCAGCAACAAGTGCATTTTAAATGGATAAGAACATAGATTAAAAGGAAGAACAATTAATCTCGGTGCTGCATACACGGGTGGAAAAATGTGTTGAGCCTGTGAGTGTGCAAAGCTACTCTCTGTAGCACTACTATCTTTTAAGTATTTGACTGAAAGAGCAAGGGCTGCTAAGAGAGACAGGAATAGGTTACCAATCAGCTTGATAAAGGCCTCACCAGTAGCAAAAGTCACCCCATATTTACATCTCTCACACAATGTCTGTACCACTTAATCTTTACCATCTGTTTGATTAAAAACATTTAACTCTATGTCATTTTCAGCTTCATCACTAACACGTAAGGGTTTGTATAACAAACTCCTTGAGGAGGATCTGTGTTCACACCTGAACTTATCCAAGATGTTTCCGCTCCTCCCTGAAGTCTCTTCCCTCCTGGAAAGCTCAAGAGGGGTTTTGCTCGATGGTACTTTGGACACTAAAATACAGAAGACACAAGAAAACACACATGAACGAAACAGCTCATTTGACTTGTTCTGCAATGAAGGCATTAGAACTGGTATGCCTTTAAACACACAGGCTAAGTAAGCGTTGTGACATGTGGATTCCTATAAAAACACTTCACAAAGCTCTTGATTTACAACACTGTTGCGGGTTATTTCTAAAGCACACACACACACACACCCTCTTTCTGACTTACAGGCTGCTATGAAGATAAACCTGCTGACTGAGTCTCAACTGTACTTGTTAATCCAAATATCCATATGTCAGTGTGGAACCTGAAGTGGGTGGACACAGCGATTGATCAACAATAAACTCTGACTTGTATCTGTCCCTGAGAGAAGATAAATGACAGAGGAATCATGAGTCATCATTGTGTTGGAACCAGTGGAGTCATGATTCTGATTGAGTTAGTCCCCGGAAGAGGCAGTACAAGCGGAAAAGTAATCATTGTTATATTACAGTCCTGCATCTCTGTACATTTTATACAGTGCACGAAAACCACCCCTGCACACTCTGAACATTTTAAAACAACACAAATGTAATTTTAAAGCTTTATAGACCAACACATAAATAAGGTGCATTCCCAAATATCAGAGTTAGGGGTCTTTGGCCTTCACCATCATGATACTTCCATTTCCTGCTGCAGTAACAATAGGTTATTGTCCAATGGGGATCACTGAAGCTGCAGTACATCATACTGTAACGTGAGAATCCGCAATAACTGATTCTATTTTATCTTAAACTGATGCTATAAGATTATAGGCCTTAATTTTTCTTGCTAATTTGAAAGTTTCAAGGATCCCATGGAATCATGATATAAAGTAGAACAAAAACTTTGGGATCTTTACTTCATGTGGACTTTAAAAGGTGACCTAATAAAGGACATTTTTGTTGTTTAAAACATCGTGTCTACATTTGAAAAAACTACAATTACTGCATCAAGGTTTTATGCATCTGCCAACCAGTCAAGCTGAATCCATGTCTGTATAAAATGCCATCGTTTCATACTTTTATCCGATAAGACATGTGTGGGAAGTTGTCATATTAGAGCCAAAAAGTGTTTTGTGAGATCACAGTGAACGTGACATTTGACCACCAAAAACGAATCAGTGCTCTGTGCAGCCATTTTTCTAATCCTGTTTCAAATGTAATGTTTTGTTGCATATAACATGTGCTTAGCATACACCAATATACATGCTTTGTTTTAACAATTACCGCCTCTAATGATAATACCGTGATGTGATATTGGATTTCGCCTCGGTGAGGAGAGAGGAAGAGGAGGAGAGAAAGGCGAGGGAGAGGAAATGTCCAGCTTGTATTCATCAACAGGCAGAAGAACTCCCTTCTCCAGACAGATGTATACATAATCCACCCCGACCACAGGTGTTTGGTATTTTTGGATACTCCGCAGCCTGTTGGAGCTCAGGTTGGACACATCACTGGTCACTATCAGAGAGCACTGTGGGAAATGTAGGCAGAGAGCATATGATTTAAGTTACTGTAGTTTGAACATTGCAACACAAAGACACAGTATAAACATGCAAGCTGCGTCTACATTAATCATGTTGGATGAGGATATTCAGGTTTTAATGAAAAGACCATAGTCTGACGGCATAGGAAGTGATCACACCTGTTTATTGACCACGAAGGAAAGGTTTCCTCCATTGTCTGTGATGGCTGATTTCAGCTTCTTCTTCTCCTTGTAAGGCAGCGCTTTGAGCTCCAAAAGCACAGAGTAGTTGTCAAACACAGCCATGACTTTAAAGAGAGGACACAACAAACGACTTTATTGTAAAATATAACAAATTAATACAATGTTTTCCGTCTGCTCACTACTTTTGGTCCAGTTCAAATGTGGATGTATGCTGTAAACTTCAACGTGAGACTAAAAGGGTACAGTTTGTACAGTGGGACACACCCACACTGGCGCACACAAGGAACAAGTAGTTGCTGAGAACAACAAACCCGGAAGCATTTCCCTAAAATAATAAAGATCTAAAAATTGAAGGAGCAAAACATGCCACTATTATTATGACACAAACTGAATACATCTGGATGTAGTTTCACAGCATTGGCGGTACTTTAGACGTTATATGCAGCTAATAACTTTATAATGGTATATACAAATATAATGTAAAACAAATAATAAAAAGTGAAAACAACAAAGTATGCATGGTTTTAATCATTACTAAGAAACATGGTTAGTTAGCTCTCCATGACATTTACATGTAAAAATACCACAATGCTAGCAAGTAATTTAGTTGGCAGAAAGCGTTATCTAACAACCCGTAGCATAAAGAAACGGAGGTTTACTTAACTGTTAACATCCAGGCGATATTTCTGGGGTTGTGTTCAGAAAGTACAGGTTGACTTTAGTTCAGGTATCAGAGCAAGTGTTGAGAAATACACAGCTGCCACTGCTGCGTACAGGTTAGCATAAAGCTAGCAGTACAGCCGTTTTAACTTCCGGTGTGCTTTCAAAATAAAGGTTGTGAAGTTGATGTTAAACCCAGTTGTGGAAAATACTCAAAATGATTTATTAGGCGTTGTAAAAGCAGCTATACCCTAATCTAAAAAATAATCTGTTCACATCCTGTATTATTAATATTGTTAAACATCTAAAGTAATTGAAGTCTTATTAGTGAAAGGTAGTAAAATAATCAAAAGTAATATCGTTTTATACCAGTTTTACACAATGGTGTGTTATTATAACCTAAAATATGATTCTGTTTTTATCAGTGATAGCATTTTTATGGAAATCAGTCAATGTGTTACAAGCATCCTACAACAAGATACTATAAACTAGTAGAATAACTATAATCAAGTCATGTACAAATGTCAAAATTGTGGAGTACTAGTAAATAATCCTCCTGTAGTGACTGTAATACACATAATTCACCTCCTTCTAAAGTGTGGTTCTACACACTGTTGTTTCATGCCTGTAAGTATGACCGTTGGTTTATGCTTGAAAGTACAACTGTAAAAAGGGATCGTGGTCCCTTTAATTAATCTGTGTTTACGATAACGTGGAGCCCATGCTTGTTGGTCAGGACAGCGCCATCTTGTTTTGTTAACTTTGACTGTGATTAAACGAGACACGCATTCGTGTGCTGAACTGTAATGAACGTCTCCTGCGTTTCATTACGATCTCCACACTCCCATCGTTGTTTTTTCACACTAAACTTATTCTCACCATTATAACGTTTAGAATTAAATACAAATAATACAGAAAACGGCTCTGTTGTTTGTGAATAGAAATTCAATTCAACATGTTGAGTGGGCTTTTCTTATGAATAGTTAAACATCTTTATCATCTAAAATAACCCCATCTCCCCTACTGATAAGACACTATCTTTTCATCATAGTGTCCCAGTGCTTGTTCCAGAAATAAATAGCATACATTACATTTAAGTAGCATGTCCCACAAATCAGCTTCTTTGGGACTTCAAAGAACATTCTGACGATTTGTGCAATAGTCTTAATATATTTACTGTAGGCAGTGAGACATTTGCTTTTACTTTGAAAGGAAAATAACATGTCGTGTCAGGGTCAGTTTCTGTAACTTGACAGAGCAAATCTGTGGCTGATTTCCTGATCAAACCCAAACTATTTCCAGTTAATCACATGGGCTGAGCTATTTTCAGCGCAAGATGCTGCCCTCCTCTGGATGAAGAGTTGAGCTACAAACACAAAAAGCATGAACAAGTTAAATTCCATGTGCAGACCAGCCTTATTTTGGACACTCAACAGCTCTGTATGAGTGTGTGTCTGGTATTAAAATAAGGAATGAACTGCTACAGGTTTAACATTGGGCCTTCTATATTTGAGCATACAACATGTCCCATTAAGAGTGCATGAGTAGCCTATGTACACAAATTGTGAGTGAATTGAAAATGGTGAATACTGGTGCTAGTTAACTAAATAAATCAACTTCCTGCATCATTAGTTGAAACCATATTTCCAGTTTAAACATCTTTTCTCTCACAGTTCGGCAGAGGGCATTGGTCCAGAAGGCGCTGTGAACATACCAATCAAACCCAGTTATTAAAAAACACAGAACTAGAGAGATCTATGACAGTCCTTAACCTCCTGCAGTGATGTAAAATCAAAATAATTGGAAACCAGACGACGGAAACACACAGTTTGCCAAAGCAGTGATTCAGATACAGAGCAGCCTGGTGACTCTATAGTCACACACTGGGATGACTCAATATATAGTAATTGTTTTTATGTTTGATTTGTTATTTCCACCCAGGCTGGTTTGTTTGCTAAAAACTACACATAATTACCAATGATTCAAAAATAGCAAATGCAGATAGAGGAAGTTTTTGGACTTAAGGAAAACAGTTAAGCAGCAACTCAGAGGGAACTTTAGATTTGAGACTGATGTCCAGCAATGGCAATATAAACTTTAAAATATTTACACTAATTCATAATATGTAAAAGCCTTCACGTTGCATGAGAACTTCTATATATTTTCCCTTTAAAAATGTTGCTCTAATCCTTGTGTTTATTCTTCTTTATTGGCATAAACGAAATGTAAACTATTGCCAAAGTTTAAATGAATTAGTGCTCCACAACATTAATATTATTATTTCTGCTGATACTAAAGCCACCAGCTCTAAAACATAACCATTAAACATGTTGGTAATCAAGCAAAGCTACTTAAAAACCTACTTGAATTTTTTATTTAATGTAAAACCATCAAAGAATCACACAGAAATGATCAAATAAACCAATAGGGCAACAGTGCATTAATTAACAGTCCCAGAAAGGGGGCTCCAAACTGAAATGTTACAACCACGGATGAAACTATTCCACAGTTTTATAAAATCATCAGATGTGACAGATGTGATCCACAAGGGGGCATGTGAAGCTTGTTTTTCCTGTGCTGTTTTCAGGAGAATGAGAATACATTTTTTTCAATAACTAACCAATATCAATTATATCCAGAAACAAACAAACATTGTTCAACATTTGCAAAGTAGATGAAATCATTTCTTACACTGGATTATTAAACCTTGCTCACTAAACTTTTTCAGGATTTGGACATCCCCACACCTTCCCTCCATAAGCTCTCACTGCTGACAGATTGCAGCTGCTGAGGAGAGTCATGTGTGTTACGTCAGCCACAGATTGGATGTAGAAACGGTCACACTGATTATTTTAACACAAGATGGTTTTGTGGAGGATGGATTTAATGACGTCCTCAGGATCCCAATGTTCCTTTGTGAATACCAGAAGTCACTCTGATGCCTGGAGCAAGCCCAGTTGCCCTTTTCTAACATAATTACTTTTCTATCCGGAGTGAATTTGCCTGCTTGAGTAAGATAATTGCATTGACAGAGCTCGAAAGCACAACACGGCAGCACCAAAAACAAAACCTGTGACTAGTTTTAATGTATGTCGAACTGTGCATGTCTCTCATCCCAATACCGTAAGACTTTGTGACAGGATTTTGGCCTGGGAAAATGTATAACGCCACCGGCTTGGCAAACATTGGCGGTTTATAGGCACTAAAGAAGTGGGAGTATTTGTGTCCAAGAACATTTGTGGACAGCAAACTGGACCGTAGTCATCCCGCTGGAAAGGAAAGGCAAAGATTGGATTGACAGACAGAACAGCAGGAAGCAAGTTCATCCCAATCAGAGCTTCCTTCCGCCCTGTGATTACTAACCGTCAAAGAGCAGGATGAAATCAACTCTGAATGACACACACACACACACACACACACACACACACACACACACACACACACACACACACACACACACACACACACACACACACACACACACACACACACACACACACACACACACACAGTATCCCAGTGGGGATTTTCACAGATGCCATTTCTGTCTGCAAGCAGTTTCATCATCAGGTACCAGAAACCTCCAAAGCTTTGGAAAATCTGCAGAGAGATGAGAGGATCACTGATAAAAGAAAAGAATATTCAGAATCACTCACAGACACAAGGATTGGAAGCTTTGACGTTATTGTATTCCAAGTATAATTTTACCCTTAGATAAACCTTCCCAACCCTTAACAATTCTCTGCAGCCTGTGGGTATTTTTTTCATAGATCAGAACAGCTCATGTACTAATGATACCTTAGCTATTTCCCCTTGACTCTTCCAGCCGCTGCAGACAGCACCTCAGTCTGAGTCTTGTCTCTATGCATTTAATTGGAGAACTTCTGAGAGAAATCTGATTGCATGTTGGCTTTGATATCCTGCCCTTTTCTAACTCGCTATCTAAGCTGTCTACAACCAGTCTTTTAGAAGTGACACAGTGAGTCAGCTTTATTCAGAGGAAAGGCTGAACGGAGATATGAGTCATTACTTTCTCATTACTGTATGCTTCCCTTTGAGTCTGCACAGCAGTTTTCGGGATGTGTTTACTGAAGGAACATTGTCACGACATTCATTCATAGTCCAGCTGTGATATCTTAGCTGTGTGGCATGTAGAACTCGAGCTTCAGTCATGAATCAGTAACAATTGATTCAGAAGTGTGCAGCCTGCTGAGTGTTGTTTGAGACCAAATGGAGAGCACACATTTTAAAGTCGTTACAGAGTGGTTGCCTTTCCGTTTTATATTGCTTTTTGAAATAATATGACCCGTTTATAAAGCACTACACACAGTAGCCTTGAACCAGCTTATTTGTCTAACATGCCTGCAATGTGTAACCCAGGGTGTGCAGTTTGCAAATGATTGCCACTCGCAAATTGTGGACACATTTTCAAGCACTACACATTGCTTGCATGCTCATGCTTGCATCCCGATTATTGAATTTGTTTTGAACCGTATAATAGAAGGTTATTATTTCATGTTGCAAATTGTAGGCTGCATTTTTGATGAAACAAGCCCCCAGGTCCCCTCACACAAGTTGTTCCAAAAGCAAAAAGCTTTTAGTTCTTTTGCTTCGAGCTATTAGAACAGCCTGCCGGAGGGTCTATGAGCAGCTGAAAGTGTTGATATCTTTAAAGATTAATTTAAAAGCTATCCCCTAAGCCTAGCTTATGCTTAAGTACTATGGCCATTATTGGAATTTCGTCTCTTAATATTTTGTTTTAGAGCCCCTGAGACCACAAATGTTCTATTACATTGAATAAGCGTGATGATAATAAATAAATAAGCAACAATTGAGGGATCCATCTTGAAAAACACAGGTAATCTGCTACATCAGGACTGTGTGGATGATCAGAGCTGACTGGCTGTGACGCAACTGACCGACAGGCAAAGTTAATGATGACTTGTGTGATTGACACCTTGATGATTGATACTGTAGAATTAACCTTAATGCATGGTTTCATTGTCTTTTGTCTGCTTCATTTGATTGTTTATATTTGATCACCATCATTCATATTTGTGTTTTAATCTTACACATCTTGAATATTTGATTGTTCATTGTCTTGGATCTGAGAACTTCCTCCAACATTGCTTACATGAAGAGGTGGAAAGAAACCAAGAACGCTTGCTCAAGTACGTAAATATCCTTTTGAGTATTATAATTTTATGCCACATTTTACTCCTAGTTCTACTGGCCAATATTGTACTTTTTCACTTTTCTGCAGAGCCCAAACCAGCCTGTAGGAGGAGCTCTGGCTCCTGTGGTTCACACCAAATACACTGACCACAGATGCAGAGTATAGTGGAGAGTTTGAGGATTGTATCCCTCTCACATGTCTTCTTTTAGGAGCCACACATGGGTTGAATTTCCCTGAAAATAACTCTAGTGAACAATTCAAACATTAGACATCTACCCTCCAGATTGAGTCAATTAATGCTAAAAAGCAAACTCCCCTTAGTCCTTTCTTCTCCTACTCTGCCTCCTCTTTTTATGCATCTCCGTGTTGCCACCTGTCTGCTATCTTTCTCTCTTCCTCTGAGGTTAGAGTCCAAAATGGAAGAAGCTATTACTGTGGTTTATTAGTTGTGTTGCACCATCCACTTTAATCTAACCTCCTCTGTTGGAGGATAAACTGCTCCAGGAAAAAAATGAACATTTTTAGACACTTATGAGACAGGAGTTGATGATACAAATACATCGTTTGTGAAGTTATTGTCCATTAGTGGCTGAGCTAATGAGCTTCCTAACTGAGCTTTTATCCCCGCTCAAGCCCGGTACAGAGAAGGGAGATAGAACAAAAAAGCTTTATTCATTTATTTATTCCTGTGGATCTTTTGTGACTGACTAGCGCTAGCACCTTCCCGGCTGGCTTGTACGTAAGCTCGTTGTTTGCTAACTAGTCAATGCACCAGAACCATTCTTTGTGAGACTGCAGGTGTTTGGGGCCATTGCTTTATGATTCAGCACCATGTCGAAGTCTAGTTTTGATAGCTTGATAATGACGTTGATTATGTTAGTTTATATTGTGCCCAGATGATGCATAAGTAATGCAATTAGTCGTGTTTAATCACATAATCACAAACTATTGTTCCAGAAACTCTGTACACACACTCCGCACATAATACACCCCCTGCAGCCTATTTTGTTCCCAGGGCCCCTAACAGATTTATCCTCCCATGATCCATACAGACATATATAGAAAGACAAACAGTCCCTATGTTTGTTTCTGCTTTCTACAGGCCTGCAGCAGATTGCTTTGCACAGTAAAATGATCATAACAGTCAGCATTAATATTTTTGTGCTTGCACTGCTCCCAGACCGAAGGAGACAGAGGAGGTGTTGCAACCAAAAGGGAAACCTTTTATGTTTTGAAGTAGAGGTCGTTAAGGAAGCTGGGAACAAGTGCTGCAGGTTCAGTTTTAAATCCTTGTTGACATCCATTTCCATTTCCCCCACACAATTGCTGTAAAGGAAACACACACAGTGTCCAGCCAAGATAGATGATGTGGACTGATTCAGACAATTCCTCCTATATTTAAACTTCAGGCTGAAGTATGCGAGCACAGAATCTGAAAACAGGCACACAATGTTTCTCTGGATAAAGAATATTGTATGATTTTAATCAGTCATCACTCACACACACACACACACACACACACACACACACACACACACACACACACACACACACACACACACACACACACACACACACACACACACACACACACACACACACACACACTCCTTTGTTTACCTACCTACTTTGACATCACCATGTAACACTCGTTCTACTATTTGCTAGCGCTCCGACATAATCCTTGTGACAGGGTAATAGGCAGGACATCTCTTAGCGTTTGGCCAATCACAACAGAGCCAGTTAGCTAACCAATCAGAGAAGACTGGGCTCTGGTTTCAGACCGAGGGTGAAAAGAGATCTGCACAGGCAGTATGAGAAAAATAAAGAGCTTTTTGTACATTAAAGCATGGAGACATGTCCCAGAAGAGCATAATAGGTTCCCTTTAAGACTGTTTTTCATTAAATGATCGTGACCTCTGTCCACCATTAGCTTGAAGTGAAAGGAATGTTTACGTGAGCTGAAATCAAGTTTGTTATTTAGAACTGAAAAGCGTTTGGCATGGACTCAGAGCATGTTAACAGACAATGAGCTTCCTTATCAGAAAACTGAAAATTATCCCACGCCAATTGCAGTTCTGCATCATGGAGCACTAATGAAAGCACAGTAGATAAAATTAAGGTACAGGTGCAAACACCTCAGGAAAATGAGGTCCCTCAAACTCATTTCAGAGATTTCCAGTCAAACAAAAGCCCAGCGAGCAGCAAAATCTGACTCCGCCTGCCAAACAGTATTAAATTGGCTCATTTTGTCTTCGCTCTCACTCGCTTGCCAGGTTTCTGATAACATATTCAATATAAAGCTGGCAGCAAATTAATGGCTCCTGACATAATAAACAAAACTCGATACAGTTTGCTTCGCCTGTGGGTGTGAAAGCAGTTCACTTCATAAATGTTGGCAATGTGCGTCCCATTAATTAACAGACTGTCGATAACTGTAGTTAACATGGGAGAACTGGAAAGCGATTATACGACTAAACTATAATAAGTATTTCAATAATTTTATACTTTTTCCCCGCTACATTGATCTTTGGCTGCACTTAGCTCGGACCAAGAGCCATAACCATGAATAGTCTGGCTCTCTGTTTGGGTTATCTGGCTTAATATTGGCCGTTATGAATAAGCGCCCTGCTTTGGAGGGTCCCTGTAAAAATGACTAATTACCTCCTACTTTAGTGTATTATGTAAAACAAGAGAACAATTTAACCTTAAAAACCAAGATATTAAGTATGAAAAAAGTGTCCTTTGCTCTGAGATTTTATTTATAGGAAAACCTAAACGTAAACACCGACGATGGAACACATGAGCACATACAGCAGTTCTTAAGAGCCCAAATAAAATCTGAGCTGACAGAAAATGAATCCATTTTAGTTAAACAAATACAGTTAAGCTCATACACACTATTTATGAACATAGGTTCACATTCTGAATAACAAAAAGAACAAATGGACCAAAGAAAGTGAAAACCATGAAGCAGGTTCAGGCAGTAGGCGTATAAATTCAAACTTAAAGTATTAGCCTATAAAACAGTACAGCTTACAAAGAAACAATATCAGATCCTTCTTGCAGCAAACACAATCCATTTTTCCTTTGGTTGTGAGTTACATTTTAATCCCCATGTTTTAGAAACATAACAGTGATCACATTACATATTCTTGATGACCTTTTTTTTGGTACCCTGATTGCGTAATCTCATTACATGTAATGCGTTAAACATGGTAAGTGGTAAAACAAATCTAGTCATTAAGGTGGTTGTTTTATTCCATCTGAGTTGATCGAGTAGAGGAACACTTGTTAAATACACATGACTTCCTGAACACCATTAATTCAATCTGATATTTAATTAAACGTAGATACCTGGTGGTATAAAAATGCTAACATCCACACCACAATTGATATTGAAACGTTAATTATAAAGAAAAACATTCTAGTGAAGCAAAGGTTTTACATTGTGTTGTATGGAGTGCATACTCTTTTTCTGTTATAAGTGAAGAAGAATTAATTATGAATACATAATGTACATCAAAAGTAATTTCAGACTGTCAGAACACGGAGAGGAAAATAAGTGACGATGTCTTTCTGACACGTTGCTTTTATAATCATCGTGTTATATTCAACAATGTGCAGATAGCTTTTCTAATAAAAGACACAAGACATTATACATTTGCAATCACATATAACATGCCTTCACGATGTCAGAAATGAGAGAATCTGGCAATTAAAATCCAGATATAATTGCCTCTATGTATAGCGAATGACACATGGAGAGCCTTGGTATCTGTTTACTGTTAGTTGCCGTAAAGGGGTCCTACTATGCTCATTTACAGGTTTATATTTGTACTTTGTGCTTCTACTGTGACATTTTTAAATGCTTTAATGTTCAAAAAGTAGGGATGTTTTGCTTAAACTTACTTGGAACTTAGAGGGAACTTAATATAATGGTACTTCAATTTGTTTTTTTTGTTGCTTTTTGCAAAGTTTTGACCTTTAGTTTAACATTTTGTACTGTCTTTTCAACTAATAGCACACAAAGAGTGCGATTAAATTGGATTCCGTTTGACTAAGTTTGCTCCTCGCTTAGCTCCGAACGAGGATGTGTGCTTTCGCCCTTATATTTAATCCTCTAGACAAATATAGAGTCAGAGCAAAAGGGATAATAGGCCCATCTTATCCAGTATGTCTCTGTTAGAGTTAAAGGCTCCAAGAGATTTTAACCAGCCACGACTCTGTCAGGTGTTTTAAGGAGTTCTACATTACATTTTTATACCTATATCTATTACATTTACATTTGAAACAACTATATTACCTCCTGCAGGGTGGAGTTCAGCTTTCACCTTCTGGAGAAAGTAGTATTAAACAGAATTATTCCAGCAGCCATCAGTGAGATGGACAAGTGGAAGCAAGTTTGCGGAGAAGAAGCAAATCCTTTTCACTTTGTTTTAGTGGTGAATATTGGAGCCTTGAGTTTTATTATGTCTGTCTATTTTCTGTGATGTTTGTAAAGATGATGATCAGGATGTATGAATGGCCTACTACAAAACATATCCTACTTTGGTTAGAAAATAGTCCATATGTTGGATGGTTTCGAACCGATCTTCTGAAGTTAGCTTGTTCTGGAGCAGCTGTGCAATATTCCCCCGGTAACCATGGTGACATACTCTGGTAACCATGGTGATCTACTCCTATAAAACCTGGGTTTGTCAACCCGACTATATCCCCCTTTTGGTACAGGCGTGTGTTGTTCAGTACCCTCAGTTAATTACATGCCTGAATACTCGATTCAGATTGATCACTTTGGATATTTGAGAGGTTGTTAATACTCGATAACACACTGCTGCTAAGCAAAATAATGACCGTTGCTAAGGAAGATCAAGGGAGGGAAGGAAAGAGGTAAAAGACTGAGCGTTTGACATCAGAGAAATCAATAGATGAAAACAGACAGGAAGTAAAGACTAACGGGAGCTTTGTGGGCTTCTCTGGCAGTGTTCAAGGACTTGATAGTGGGAAAGAAACTGTGACAGACTTGGACCATTGCAGTTAACCTCGATCAGTGATGCCGTTCGTTTGAGTTTATCTATTGTTGCCGCAGTTCCGGCCATTGGTATGCAGTGGAATGGAGTATTGTTTTCTGAGCAGTAGCGATAAGTCATCCAATCATTTTAATAAATGTACATTTACACACTTGCTTTTACAAATGAAGACAAGGTGAAAGTGAACTTATATTTAATACCATTTGCTTCAGATAGCCTATCAGGGTGTCCGATTTCATTATGTCTTAATTTTGAAAAAATGAAACTAAACTTACTCTCAAAAATGTTAAAAATACCCCCTTGGATTGTAAAGTATTGTGATTGATACATGAAAAGGCGTGTTTTCAGGTAAATAACCTCAGACCTTGTCCAAAGACGTTTTTCTGTCTTTTCTTTCTTTCCCTTAACAGCCCATAAAGCAAGAGCCTCAGAAAGATGTCCTACAAGGTGAATGTTCACCCTCATATTTCTCCCTGCTTTCACAGATTGTGACTGAAGCCAGTCACTTTCACTGGTGCTGCCTTCCTGAAATCTAATTTCATGCTGCTCTCACCATGCACCATCCTCACGGTTACGCTACTGATCTAATATCTCAGCCACTAGATTGATTTACATTGCTACAGCTTCTATTTGCAATGCTTCTGTGTTAATGTTACAGTCTTTTAAATGATAACCGAACCTGAAATTAATATTACTGTCGAGGACCATTTGGGCTTGGTGTTGATTACACCTTGTACCATCGCACGGCACAAACATTGACCAAAGACAGTTTTAAAGTGTACTTATAATAATAATAATAATGCCTTTTATTTATGGAGTGCTTTTCTAGAAACTCAAAGACACTGTGAACACAACACACATACAATATGTAAAACACAACATTTATTACAGATTAAAAGCCATTCTGAAAAGGTGAGTTTTGATTTGTCACAAATGGGTTTGGGGAGTGAGTTCCAGAGGGAGGGGAGGCAGCGACGGATAAGGCTCTGTCCCCCCAGGTCCGGAGCTTGGTCCTATGTGGAAGTGAGAGGAGGTTGGTATCTGAGGAGCAGAGGCTGGGGGGAAGGGGTGTGGTGTTGGAGCAGGTCTGTGAGGTAGGAGGGGGCCTGATGATGGAGGGCTTTGTGGGTAAGGAAAAGGACCTTGAAATGGGTGCGTTGTGGGATGGGGGGCAGAGTTTTGGATATACTGCAGTTCATTGAGGAGTTTGGGTGGTGTACCATAGAGGATGCTGTTGCAAAATATGTTATTTACTTAACATTATTCAGGCAGCAATTACATTTCCTTGCTAAATGTACTTGACAAAAACAAAGCAAGTAGTGATTACATCATTTCTAGGGTGCGGTTGTTAAGGCAAGTCCCAATGATCAAAATCCTAATCAGAACACTTTATTTATCCCGGGACATTCCGGGTTTTGTGATAGTCTATTTTTATGAAAACAGAATCGATAGATAGATAGAATCGGAGGATGAAACCCTCTTTATTAGTCACATACATGCACACAGCAGAGCACACACAGTGAAATTGGTCCTCTGCATTTAACCCATCCTAGTACTAGGAGCAGTGGGCAGCTATTGTGCAGCGCCCGGGGAGCAATGGGGAGGGGGGATTGGAGGTGTCTGGTGCCTTGCTCAAGGGCACCACAGCAGGGCCTAGGAGGTGAACTGGGACCTCTCCAAGTAGCAGTCCACTTTCCATATTTCAAGTCTGTTCGGGGACTTGAACCGGCGACCCCTATGATTCCCAGTCCAAGCCCCTACTGACTGAGCCACTGCTGGACAAAAAGTTAGATCAAGAATGTGAATAAAAAGATAGGATGAAATAAAATATATATGAAGATGTTCAAGTAAATGTGATTAAACTGGATGTTGGTTTCTGCATCAAAGGATATTTGGAATGGGAATATTTTGTTGAATTAAATTGGGGAAAATGGATTTGTTTTGAAAGATTGATTTGAGGCTCAACCATGAACCTTTGAAGAATGTTCTCTTGTATTCTTCTTTCATTAACCAAAACAGCATTGACATTTCAGAGAGGTCATTAGGAAAACAAAGCAGCTTCATACAGCACAGTATCCTATTTCTGCACTTTCTCTCCATTAACTACAAACCACTTTTCACTTTGGTCCATACCAAGGCTGAAATAAAAGCATTTCAGGGGATTGATCAATACTCATTGATTGCTACAAGATATTTAGTTCATCTGTCCTCCTAACTCGAGCTGAATAAAAGCGGCACTCCAGACCAAGTTGTTTTTGTTCTTTCACGGCTCAAACAGTATAAACAGACCCTGAAGAATAACCCAGTGGTTTGGTGTGAAACCGCCTGGCGCTTCACTTCAGCCGAATCGATTTGGTCACTGTAACACACATTAGAGCACTTTCATTTCTTCTGCTTTCTGTCAAACTGAAGTCCTTGCAGACTCTCACAGCCCTCCTCTTCCCTAAAAACACATTCTGGCTCAGAGTTAATCAAGGTTTACTTCAGGTGCACCCAAAATATGATGACCTTGAAAGTGTACACCCAGGTTTTTCAAAGCTTAGAAGAAATAAGAGCACAATTATAAGGCGCACTTAATTATGTGTCATCAATTATTTACAGTAACTTATCACAAATGAATGATGGACTGACCGTTAGTTTGTTTAATAGTTCTGATGGAGGCAATCTCGATGCTGCCTTATCTATTCTTATCCAGCATTTTACTGCGCTGTTTATTTTGATTTATTTCCTCCGGTTGTCCCAAAGAGCTCGCTTAGAAATGATTTATCATCAAGATTGCAACTGGACCTCATGTGTCGTAAATAATGACGTACTGGTTAAAGCCGGATAAAAATAGACGTGTGTCATTAAAACGGGTGGGACATGGAGAAGGACACAACACAAGCTGGCACACCTTTGTTTAAGTACTGTTTACGCAATGCAGGAAAAACAGTTCCCGGTTGAGGGTCAGTTGTTCAGTAACAGTTTCAAATGGTTAAATTAAACCTAAAGAATGGTGCAAAAAACATTGAACGTCTATCATTTTTTAAGAGGACATAGTATGCTATTTTTTTTAACATGTTTCCATGATTTAATGTTCAAACAGCTCTTTATTTTTCTCATCCTGCCTGTGCTGCAGCACCTTTTCTCACCCTCTGTCTGAAACCAGAGCCCAGTCTGCTCTGATTGGTTAGCTGGCCAGCTCTGTTGTGATTGGTCCACCAATTAGAGATGCCCCGCCCCCTTAGCCTATCATGTATTATGTGTTGGCTAGCTAATAGAAGTGTGAGTGTTACATAGTGATCTCACTGGGCTACTCAACTAAACAAAGGAGTCAGATTGAGGCGTTGGGTGGGAGAGAAACACCCTCTGTATGGACCTTTGGGATACATGCACAAACACCAGATAACACACTACAGTAAATAATAAAACAATAGGGCCGCTTTAAATGATTAAAGTAAACCTCACAAAACTCAAAATCTTTGCAAAAACAAACTAGTGATATTTTTAAATGTTTCCCATGAGTCTACAAACAATGATTCAATTTAATTATTTTAAACTAGTTTGATCTAAAATCCTCTATTCAAACCAAATGGACAATCACAACAGAGTTAAGGCTGACTTTAGGAAACAGTTAAGGTGTGAAAGCACCCTAAAGCTATGTCGGTGAAGGAGTTGAAATGTTTCCTCTTTTTTTTTTTGGACTCTCCATTGTGTCCTACCCCTTATAGGTCAGTACTGAGTGCTCATTCATCATCAGACTCGGCCCTATTAGGTCCATAGACAGCACTGATGTGGTATTAATATCAAATTCCAAGGTCAATATTGGCCAAAGAGAGCAGCAATCCCTTACTGATTTAGAAAGCGGCAGTGTATTGTTTGTAAAATAGCAATGTGTTATATGAGTTACATGTTATATGCTCAGCCAAAAATAGAAATGAAGCTTAATGGGAATTATATACAACCAGATTAAGATGTGTTACTTTCAGCAGACGTTTTCAGGGTGATTATATGTACCAAAAAATAAATACAAGTCGGAGAGAGGAGTTCAGCACTTACTCATCTCTCCCTGTACATATTCAGAAAAAAAGAGCTAAGAGAAGAAATGCTGTTCGCTATTCATGACTCCCTCATCTACAGAGAATACCAACTCCTACATACTCACAAAAAAAACCTTCGTTTTATCCTTTCGGCGATTGATGTGTATCTACTTTTTTTTACTCCTTAAAGCAGCAAGACCTGGAGAGCTGCAGGCATGTTTGGTTTCTTTAGATTTTTGCTTTTTGGAGCAGTTGCCTGCCTTCTGTCTTTACTTGTGAATCTCTAAACATGACATAATTTCACAACAACAACAACAACAACATTCTTCCAAGTTTAAACTATGATGTCCTCATACCCTACGGGGCCCATGAATAGTTTAAGGTATGACTGCATGCATGAACTAAATACAGTGCTGATCCATTCACAGCACGATAGGCTGGTGTCTTGAAGTGGATTTGAGGAAGCAGTGAAGGGAGCGTAGGAGTTCGTAGAGTGGGAGAACTTGGGGAGGGTTAATAACCAGTCAAGATACGAAGATTCAAAGGGTTCTTTGATCATATGTGCAAATAACGTGTTTTTGCAATGAAAATCTTGAGTCTCAAGCTCTTCCAACAATGCAACAAACAATATACTGAACATAGCATCAAAAGACACAAAATAGTGCTATAAACAAAATGGTTCTGGCTGGTTTCAAGATACTGGTATTGCTCTACCCTGCTGGGAATAGATGTCCGTCCTACATCCAGGAGATGGTTAAATCAAACTCTCCAGCATGTGCACTTTGCTGTATATCGGCCAATTGGCTACCTACTACCTCATTGCAAGTGTGACCGAAGTACACCTTAACAGAAAGTGTTACTACCCAGGCTCCAAAATGGTGCAACATGCTCCACATTGATATCAGGAGAGCAGGAAGTCCTGACATTACCCGTTGCAGACTAAAAACCCATCTGTTTTCACTGTATCATGGCCAATTCATTAAAAGAAAAACAACACGTCTGTATGTACAGTATCAGCTGGAAGGGTTTTGCTTATTGAAAGCTACTGTAGTGTGCCTGCAGGATTCTTGCTGTTATCAGTTTGTATCTTCATGATTAAGTGCACTTATTCTAAGTTGCTTTACTGAGCTGGAAGTCTCAGCTAAGTAAAATGTAATGTTGGGTTTTTTTTGGTTAAAAAGTTGTTCCTGACTTCACAACCTTTAATTTTGTGCATCCAGGAGATGGCAACATTGTGTTCCACTGGAAAGTTGAAAAGTTTGACCTGCTGGGGGCGCTAGGAGAAAATGTCAGAAGGTCATTAAGATTCAACCCCTTGGCAACACGAAGATCTGCACCAGATTCAGCAGCAATCTCTCCAGAAATGTTCAAGACATATCACAGTTGGGCGTCCTATAGCTCAGTGGCTAGAGCAGGCGGCCATATACTGGGGTTCGAATCCGGCCTGAGTCTCTGTACCGCGCGTCTTCCCCTCTGTCTCCCCGTTTCTGAACTGAACACTATATTAAAGGCACTGGTTGCCCAAAACATTTTTAAAAAAAAAGACATATCACAGTTATGGGTTACAAAAATAAATACTTTCCTGACTAAACACAACCACTTAGTCTTCTTCAGTGTTGTCAAAGTGTTACAAACTGATGTGGGATCAGTGGATCCCCAGAGTCTCTGTGTGCAGACGTGATGGTTCCTTGTAAATTTGATTTGCCTTTATAACAAATATTACCTTCAAATCTCCTGTAAATGTCATAGAGGAATACCTCCTGTTGAATCCTTTCAATTCCTTTACAAAGGTTTGAGGCAAATTTAATAAGAAAAAAGAACTAAACCCTGCAGTTTCCAGGGGGATTTCAGCTCCAAAGCTCCTTTTCAGCTGAAGCAATGCGAGGTAGAATAAAGACGGTGAGAAGTCCTTTGATAGTGTTCTTCTGGGCTCATGAAAGGTACACTGTAAAACAACTCAGCCTGGTACAAGACTGAGACTAGAGTTCCCTTGCTGTCATAAAAACAACACTCAACTCTAAAGTACTGTTTTTCAACTCTTAAAGCAAAGTAGAAATAGATGATTTCCTCTGCCTTGTGTTCTGTTTTATTCATGCTTGGGTTAGGGTCTTTTTTAGTTTATAGTTGGCAGTTTGTTTACTCAGATGTTCTTGGGTTAGATATTTCCCTCCACTTGTACCTGATCTTTTCACAGAAAACTTCACTTTTCATGGATTCTCCAAAGGGGATTTTTCCCTCTGCACTGTTTTTTGCTCCTCTCAGAACGTCTTCACATCACTTATTCGTTTTCAAACCATCGTGGTTGCAGTTTGTCGGTGAGATACGTTTTCTTCCATAATTCAGTGACTTCCCGCTATGCATGTGGAATTGTAAGCACATTTGTTGAAGTGAATGTTAGCTCCAAGGTTAATTTAGATGAAGCTGTCGGAGCGTTCAAGCAAACCTTTTTTTATCACATAACTCTTGTTGTTGACTCAAAAGACCAACAATATGACATGTTCATTTTCTACAAAGTGTCTAGCTCTTTGAATATCTGTCTGTCTTAAGGACGGCCGATCCACCTCTTTGGTCCATCGTTAAAAAAGAAAATGCCATAACATCAATTAACATCAACCTTTGAACAGAAAAACAAATCATCTCAAAGGGACTTTTTAATGCTCTCAACCTTCTACTTTGTTGATTTGTTGTTGTACTTACAGCTGGAGTATACTCTTTATAGGCTTTTTTTTAAATCAAAATGGACACGAACAACAGCAGGACGATACATTTCAGACCCAATTTACCTATTTGGACTCCCACTTTGGACTCCCAAGTATTTACATGTATAATATTCATAATTATAAGAGACAACACGAACGTTTTCTTACATTTTTATCTCTACATGTATGGCAGCCAGTCCAGTGACATTCAACACAGAGAAAACATGTCAATAGTTTATAGAATACAATAAAAAATAAAAGAAATAATAATAATAATTTAACTCAAAGACATGTCTATAAATAACAAAACAAGAGAAAAGGATAATGCTGAAGTGGTCTCTTAATTTTTTCCGTGGCTAATCAAAATGTCATTGTTACTTTTATTTATCACTTTCTTAAGTTTTCAATGACAAATATACAACAAATACAATTACTTAACCAAGTAGTTACAGCATAACCAAACCAAATTGAGTAACATTATCCTAAATTTGGCTTCATATTCAGTCCACCTCACCAATTCAAGTCAGACGTTTGCTCTGCTTTCAGCTCTGTTTTGGTCTCCACCTACTCCTGAATACAATGCATGCCTCTTTGAGAGTTTTAATTGACGCAGCAGCTGTCGATGACTTAGGGGAACTGCAGAGTAAGGGGATCATTTTTTTTATTCAGGATTAATTATGTAACCCATTGTTGATATTACATATTGATCCTTGCAGGGGCACATCACAAAACGCTATCAGCCATTATTACTGAAAAACACTGAATGTTGTTGTTTCCATTGGAGGACTTGTGGTGTGAGTCGAGTAAAACATGGACCTTCATTTGCCTGAAACGCAAAACACTTTATAGTCAGGGAAACCCGGATGTGATACTCAGATCTTGTACTTGAGTAAAAGTAGAAGTACCAGAGTGTAGGAATACTCCGTTACAGTAAAGATCCTGCATTCAAAATGTTACTCAAGTAAAAGGACAAAAGTATTAGCGTCAACATATACTTGAGGTACCAACAGTAAAAGTAGTCATTGTTTGATTGACCCTTTCAGAATAATATATCTGATATGTTCTGATTGATCATTAAGTGTTCTCACAATCTTTATTGTTGTCATTGTAAATATTCTTCTCTTATTTGCACCATGTATGTTGAGTTGTTGGAGGAGCATGGGATATCAAATGTTCATTGCCAACATATACGTTGTATATGCTGTGCACATGACCAATAAAACCTTGAAACCTCAGAGCTAGGTAAAGGTGCAGCTAGTTTTTATGGCTTTGTATAGTGCAGGGTAGCTGCTGAATTTACTCCAGGTGGACTAAAGTCTGACTTAAGGGTTGATTATATTTATCATCATTAATCCAAATATTATAAACTGTTTTAAGTAAATCTAGTGGAGTAAAAGTACACAACTTAGATCTGAATTGAAGTCAAGTACAAGTACCTCAAAATTGTACAAGAAAAATGTACTTAGTGACTTCCCACCTCTGTGGAAATCCAAACCCCTAGAATAGAAATGTATAAATGCTTATGTCATCCACCTCATAAAGTTCAACGTAGCTATAGTCTTATTTTAAAAATCACTGAATTTCAGCAAGAGAAAAGTAATCCGACTCCACAAGTTTCTCAAATGTTTAAAAAAAAAAAGAAAAATCATTTAGAGGTATTTTATGTCTAAATGTTTGAGAACTGGATGATGAAGATCTGGGTAAAAAGACAGATTAAATGTGCCCTGCTGTCTTAATGAATACATTAAAATACATTAGAGCTTATTCTGGGAGAATGATTGGCACAAAATAAGAGATATTTAAATGTCCACACAATATTTTATAATTAGGGTGAGATAGGCTGAGAGCTTAAATACTTCTGGCTCTTTCTAACTTCGTTGGAATCATTATGACATAATTATAGTCATCCTTTTAATATTGTGTTTTGACATAAAAGATGATTAAGATTAAAAGAGATAGATTAAGTTAAGTCTAAGTGGTCATTTACAAAAGACAACTTTTTAACTTTATAAATCTGTTCATCTGTTCACGAAGTTATATGCTGCTGGAATTTAATTCACATTCAGCACCTCCATCCTTTTATTTTTCATTAGTGGAAATGAAAGACCGTGTCAGCCCAGCAGGGCTTTAACAGCAGGGGATCACAAATGGAGTCTTTAGATTTTTGGTCCAAATGTACACTATGTCTGCAGATTTCAGACAAGACCATTAGTGAATTAGAAGCCTGTTTCCGTATTATAACTGGGAGGGATATGGACATTTCCCCCACCCCACCATCAGCAAGAGTTGCTGTTATCAAAAGAACTGTATAATAAATAGAGGCAAACCATAGCAAGCATAGAGAGAAAGATTTAGGAGTGAAGTCCTGACCAAGTAGACTCCTCTGCCCTCTGTGTATAAAAGCACAAGACTTTCTAGGTCAGATCAATAATTATGGATTACCTTGGGGTTCAGTTCATACTTTAGCTAATGATGTTTCTGAACCCGGATGTTCTTGCTGACTGTGAATACATTGGCAGACATGGAGGTGAGAAAAAATCAAACATACTGTAGTGTAAGGTGTAGCAGTGAGTGGACGCAAATGCAGGACTTGGAAACCCTTCGCAGGAAGACTTGAACAGAAATATAGCTTTGTGTGAGGAATCCAGCACAGGGCAAGACAAGGAAAAACCAAACAGATCATTGGGAAGGAATTACATGCAAGAAGCTAACAAGACTAGAAGAAGACAAGGACTTAAATACAAGTTAAGTCAGAATCAAAGTCAACTTTACTGTCAATCTTTCAGTTTGAGTCTGCAGAAAGAAAAGATCGAAATACTGGATTAAAACATACAAATATCTATAAAAAAAAAGGATATACATATTAATTCAAACACATACTGCTCCGGAAAAAACTAAGAGACCACTCTACATTCTTGTATGGCAGTCAGTCCAGTGTTTGTTGATTTTCAACACAAAGAAAAAATGTCAGTAGTTTATAGAATAAAATAAAATAAAAATAATAACAATATTATTATTATTAATAATAATATTGTTATTATTATTTTTATTATTAATAATGATATTATTATTAATAATATTGTTATTATTGTTATTATTATTAATAACAATATTATTATTTATAATAATATTGTTATTATTATTGTTATTATTAATAATATTATTATTATTATTAATAATAACAATAATAATAACAATAATAATATTGTTATTATTATTGTTATTATTATTAATAATAATGACATTATTATTAATAATAATGACATTATTATTAATAATAATAATGACATTATTATTATTAATAATAACAATAATAACAATATTATTAATAATAATATTGTTATTATTGTTATTATTATTATTAATAATATTATTATTAATAATGACATTATTATTATTAATAATAACAATAATAACAATATTATTAATAATAATATTGTTATTATTGTTATTATTATTATTATTAATAATAATATTATTATTATTAATAATAATAATATTGTTATTATTGTTATTATTATTATTAATAATAATATTATTATTAATAATAATATTATTATTATTAATAATAATAATATCATTAATAATAATAATAATAATAGTATTATTAATAATAATAATAATAATAATATTATTATTATTATTATTATTAATAGCAATAATAACAATATTATTATTATTAATAATAATAATAATAATATTGTTATTATTTTTATTAATAATAATATTATTAATAATAATATTATTATTATTTTTATTAATAATAATATTATTAATAATAATATTATTATTATTTTATTAATAATAATACTATTAATAAAATAATAATAACAATAATAACAACAATACCAATATTAATAATAATAATAATAATAATAATAATAATAATAATAACACTATTAATAACAATATTAATACTAATAATAATAACAACAATAATATTAACGTTAAAACAAAGACATGTCTATAAATAATAAAACAAGAGAAAATGATAATGCTGAAGTGTTCTCTTAATTTTTTCTGTGGCTGTGTATACATATGCACACATTAGGAGGCATAAATAAAGGCATAACAGTCAACATATACAAAATAAAAGTCACTTGAATGATGAATATATTGCAGTAAAAGAAGTACATTAGTGCAAAAGACTATCCAGAGCAACGTAGAAAGTGTCTGGTGCTGGATGTTTGTGTGGGGTGTTAAAGTCAAGGTCCAATGGGTGCAGGGGGGAGAGGGGGGAGAGGGTATCAGAACTAAACCCATATAAAAGACAAAGTTTGAGAAGGCAGGCAAAACACACGGCTGGTAAAAGGATCAGGGTGGGGCAGACAATCACACAAGCAGGAAAACACTCAGACAGTTAGAAACATTACACAGGGGAAGAAAACCTATAAAGAAAGATTATGACATGCACAGGAAATGGATGGCTAAAGCTACCATTATTTTTTTTAAAGAAGCCGATTGCTCTCATTATTTAAAAAATAATTGCTCTTTTGATTGCATTTATCTTAATGTAATGTAATCGTTGAATTACTTCTTAAACTGCTGCTTTTATGTATTTAATAATGCCTTTATTTCATTTTCTTTCAAATAATTGTAGGTTTTATAATATGTCTCTACCCATTTTGTGTGTGTGTGATTCATTGATGGGGCTGCAATTGCATTTCATGGGCAATCGTGTATTGCGTAATGATGATTAAGCTGAAACATAATTATTTCTGAATATAGCAAAAATATAAGTGCTTCATCTTTGTTCATGTTGTTGATTCTTTATCTTGATTCATGATTGCTGGTTTCACTTAATAATAATGTTCTTTTCATGTCTCAGGTCAAGAAGTGGACCAGGAAGTTGAGTAAGTGCTCTCCAGTCGGGGACAATTTGTGCAGCAACATAAGATGTGACACATCCTGAACCTTTACCAAGTTCTCTTACACTGAACATACTCTCAGAGCGATCAACAACAGTATTCACTTAGGGATACAATGAGAACGTACCGCTGTAATGCTCCAGTAATCGTTGCTCACTCCTAGCCCCCCCCCCACCCACCCTAACATCGGGATAAGTACCTACCAGTACAGCAAGAAGGATTGTGGATCAGATGGAGGAAAATGTCCCGGCTTCAGGGAAATGCCTACCTTTAAATGTAGAATCTTTAGGCAGTGGATGGAATTTTTGGGAGATATTTCCCCAATTAAATGTGAGCATTTTCAGTGGGAACATTTTCCGATAGTGTGTCAATAACTGTCTCTGCTGTTTTAATATTTATTCAGTCTATAGTTATACCTGTGTGTTTAATTTCTATACTTGCTCATACACACATGTACTGTTCATACTGTCAATGCTTCAGTTTGTATCTTTCATATCCTTGTATTTTACTTACCTTAGTCTGCACTTAGTTTGCACTGTTGGTACGATGCAAACTGCATTTGGTTGTCTTCGTCGTAATCTAATCCAACAAACATTTGGTTATCTGGACTTTCTCCCAAACCAATTAAACTGAAATAAGATAACCAAGTCAGGTTTTTTGTGGGCTGCCTCGATCAGAAGACATTCATGAAAGATTCAACAACATTTGGATTTGGCTCCACTTTTCATTTAAAAAAGAAAGGTCATTCTAGAAAGTCAATCAGAGCAGACTTGACTTTTCTAGGAGAGTGGCTCAAAGAGACAGGTTCCAAGACAGAATGGTGAAGGATACATACAGGTATATTCAGACGGAGATATATAATAAAGTGAATATAGTGAGTTTCTTAAAGAGTGAACAATGTCACACAAGAAGGAAAATATACGTGCAAGGATGACCGTGAGAATGGGCCATAAAGAGTCTCTCAACATACAGCAGTTCTTACAGCTTCACTTTTATACAACTAAAGCAGTGCAAAGCATGTCTTGAAGCAAAGTTAAAACAAATTCAGAAAATGATAATCATATTCATTTCATAAACAATGAATGTGCCCGCTCTTCACTAAAAGCAGATTGTGTTCGAATGCAATACCAAAATATTCTTCTATATTTGTTAATTTAATTCACTCTTCAGCCGACCTGACATTTAACAATCACGGCACGTTCCCAAGCTTTGCCGAAGTTTGTGAAGCAGGAAAACAAAACACTGTTTCCCTCACTGCTTAAAACACCGCCACCGCATCGATAAAACACAATAAATGAGACGCAGCTGCATCTAGTTAACCCTGTCTTTAGAAATGACTGTACATTTACATTCTGCTAATTAGCAACAGCAAATCTGTTATTAAAGGGACATAGTAACGCTGCCTGATTAAGTTGTTAATTAACATGAGGAAACGCTATTAACAAACACTTTATTTCATTGGGTTTCGCCACGATATCCACTCATGGTGACTTAATTGTCATGTTATCTGAACACATGGTTTATTCCAGGGGAAATTGGGTTTTGACAGTTGTACCATTTCAGAACAAAATAAATAATGATTTACAGAAACATAGGAAGTGGAAGAAAAGATTAGGCAGGACGCCTGCAACAGGAAAAAGACCCTCTGAGGCTCATGGTGAAGACATGATGAAGACTCAGGCGCAATTTGAGGACATGATGAAGACTTAGACTCATGGTGAGGACATGATAAAGACTTAGACTCATGGTGAGGACATGACGAAGACTTAGACTCATGGTGAAGACTTGGACTCATGGTGAAGACATGATGAAGACTCAGGCGCATTTTGAAAACTTAGACTCTTGGTGAAGACATGATGAAGACTTAGACTCATGGTGAAGACCTGATGAAGACTTAGACTCATGGTGAAGACATGATGAAGACTTAGACTCATGGTGAGGACATGATGAAGACTTAGACTCATGGTGAAGACATGATGAAGACTTACCCTCATGGTGAGGACATGATGAAGACTTGGACTCATGGTGAAGACATGATGAAGACTCAGGCGCATTTTGAAGACTTAGACTCTTGGTGAAGACATGATGAAGACTTAGACTCATGGTGAAGACATGATGAAGACTTAGACTCATGGTGAGGACATGATGAAGACTTAGACTCATGGTGAAGACATGATGAAGACTTACCCTCATGGTGAGGACATGATGAATACTCAGGCTCTTGGTGAAGACATGATGAAGATCCAGGCTGATGCTGAAGACTTAATGATGCCACGCTTCCATAAAGCACATACAACTTCACAACAGATATTCTACCCACGAGCGCAATTAGCTTATCCTTTTTCTTAGCCAGTGATCTTTTGTTACCCCTGATGAGGAAGGACACATGGCTTATCCTTTTTCTCCATAAATCTGGGCCCAGCTGTCAGCATTCATGTATTCGGTTCAGCCCCTGCATCTTCTGTGTGACTTCTTGAGATCTCTGTAGGGATAGCTGTTGGTCCGATTCCTAGCTTAGCAACTACAGCGCGATCAGCTGGTCCCTGTTATAAGGAAGATGGCCATGCACAGCAAGTGATAGCCAAAAGAAAAGTGTTAACTGAATAATGAACCTCCACTCTTTTCCTATCCTTACGCAAATAGCTTTTCCTGCTTAAATCCAACCCCACGTGGGACTCCGGATGAGTGTGCACAAATTAGGCTCTTGAGGGCACGTTTGTGACCGAGTACAGCAATGGGGACAGGCGACAGTGAGGCTGCCACTCACCCTCTATCTATGATTGTATTTTAAAAAGGGCATGCTGTCTAGAAATGAAGGGCACCCTTTCAGCATGTAGCCCACACAGGCCTCCCCGAAGCCCAGAGCTTGGCTCACTCTGACTGGCCTTTTCCCTCAAGGCTGCTCCTATAAACTGTGAAGGTGAGAACTACATTAGCCTATTACAGATGTGACCTCTCTGAAAACTACAAGTGTCCTTGAAATCTTTTGATCGTCCCACACTACTTAGTTTCATTTTCTCGGCAGTCCGTTCCTTTTAGGCTTTGAATCACTAAAAGGCCTTGCTCATATGAAGGCATCTTTGCACCTGAACACGGTGCATGTTTTCTTCTTTTGAAATGTATTTTGTATTCTATAAACCCATGCGAATGGTATTAACATGAAAGGGGGAAGTGGGGAGTAAAATATTCCCTGTGCCTCCTCTGTAATTTAACTCATGTTCTCCACAGCATCTGAATGAGAGTGAAATATGGCCTTTAATAGACATGGATTTGCCGGCATCGAGCTGTAGCGGACAGTTCAACATCACATCTTCATATTGGCTTTTTAATGTTAAAATCACACCATTGCCTCTGGAGAAATAAATCTGGTCTGAATTGGCCGCAAATGTACATTCCCGCCAGTTGTATCCAAATTCTCTGTGCATTGCAGTCTTATTACTGCTAATTTATTAAATATATTACATTGTGGGTATATAGTTAGACTCTCTTCGTCTGATATTGCACTCCTGCTCCAAATGCATGGTCTCCAGATTTTAATGGAAAACGATATGATTGCATATCACTTTGATATCACACATATTTCCACATGCCTGTAACATACACATTTGTATATCAGCCTTCTAAATAAAATCCATTTTTCATTTTTATTTCTTCTCTAACTGCGACTTTTATACATATTATTCTGATTTATTTGCCTTTTTATTGTTTGATTTTCCTTTTTTATTCAAATACTTTAATGTGATGTAATATTTGTAATATATTTTCTGTGTGTGTGAATTCTGGATGGGGCTACAACTGCATTTCACTGGGCATTCCTGTATTGTACACAAGAAGCTAAACCATACTAAATACTCTAATTTACAAACAATACTATATGGTTTATATAAGAACAGGGTGCTATCTTAATCAGAGTCAGAATGAGAATATCTTTACTGTAATTATACTATACCTTTTGCTTCTCTCAGAGTAGTAAAAGACCATTTAAAACACCAGTGATTAAAGCAGTAATAGCAGCAAAGATAAGCACTTATTAAATATTAGATTAAATGTTCATGTTTATTGCACAAAGCTTCAAAATGTACATATAAATAAATGGTACAAAAATACAAAAAACGTGAATCTATGTTTATATTTTGAGGGGTAGGATGTGTGTGTATATCTGTGTCACATCAACCCTCAAACTAAAATCAGACAAATGTGTCATTAGAATATACAGCGTGAGAACTACCTTTGCATACTTTCTCCCTTATAAAGGTGTGAAATAAAAATACCTCTGTATGAACCTGAAGTATGAACCTGAGCATGTGTATAATAGGAGTCCTTTTAGACCGTCGCGCTCTCTCTCTCTTTCCTATTTGCAAGGCCTGCCTGTTTTATCACGGCATACAAATAACCACTCTCCAGCCTCAAGGCCAGATCACATCAGAAAGTGGCTCTGCAGGGAAATTTATCCGGGCATCTTTGCAAAACTTTGAATCTAGAAGCTCGAGCACAAAGTGACTACCTGCAACTCTAGTAGCTGAACCAATCATTCAGGGAGCTAACACGCTAGCCAGGCAGGAACGTGCTGCAGTTAGTCACAATGGCAGTCAGTCCACACAATCTATTAAGACATGTATACGATCAACTCGACTCACAAATGTCTGCAAGCCTCTTTTGAGGGAACATCTTTTTGTCACTGCCACCAAATCTCCCAAAATATGAATTCCATGGAAATGATTAATGCACTAATTTATTTGGCCTTTGTGAGAGACTTAATATAGCCATTACTTTTCACTTAATTTGATTTTGCTAGAAAATAATACTGGTGTGACTGCCCTTGTCTTACTAATACCAATGTGGCCTAAAAAACAGTAATACATTCAAATACTATGGAGTTGAAATCCATCCTGTCGAATGTGAGGAACATTTTCTATCCATCCATCCATCCATCCATCCATCCATCCATCTATCTATCCATCTATTTATCTATTTATCTATCTATAATGTGGACAGTAACTGTACTATTGCGGCTTTTTTATTTTATTTAAAGTTCAAAAAAAGAAGAAAATACATCCACAAAGCCGTCAACCAATACAACAACATCTTCAGTAGTCACACTGTCTTTCTTTGTATAAATCCATTGAAGCATGTTCATTCCACAGACAACATGCTGGGCTGTATGTCTTCATGAGGATGGATGCTAATTGTGTGAGGCAAAGCTTAATGAACTATGCCTTATGTCAGACTCAGTGCCGTACCCTGATCAACATGATACTAAAATGATTAGAAGTTTTATTTTGAATATTAAGAAGGTGGAAAATAATAAGAACCTATATCAGAAATGTGGGAATCTGGAGGGAATTGGAAAGCTTGAAGTTCTCTCGGTGAGTCAGAGGAACTGCCTGAATAAAAAAGAAACATCAATCCCTCTCTTCCCTGTTTTCTCTGTCTTTTTGTCTGTGGCCGGTTCTCATGTTCCACTTCTATTTTTACATGTTCAACAGTCGATGAAAGCATATTGAGATTTTACACCTCAAAGCTCAAGTTCTTCTGCAAGATAACTTTTTCCTCTGTGAGAAGAGCCAACTCTATATTATCATACAAATGAGGAGGAGGAAAAAGAAAATTCTTAAAGCACGAGTGCTCACAAGGAAGTACAGTTAGTGGATTTGAAACTTGCTTTAATTATGTGATTAAAAAAAGCTAGAAGCTGTTCCTCATTTGCAAAAGGATAGCTACTGGTAATTCTGGTTTTAAATATGAGATACATTCCTATACTGTATGATCTTAATTGTCTTTCTCTTTTTGAGCTAAAACACCATATCACTGATTTAAAGGTCCCCTATTATGCAAAATGCACTTTTTGCTGTCTTTTATACTTAAATACGTGTCCCCGGTGTGTAAGGAGACTCACAACGTGTCAGAAAATACAACCCTCTCTCTTTTCCTCCTTACCCACATCTCTAAAAATGGAGGTATAAACGAGCTGCCGATATGACGTCATATCGGAAATGTGGGCTGGCTTTACAACGTCTCACCCACGTGACACGTCCCAACCTATCGTCCGCAATATACAGCTGCGAGCTGAATCCCCTCTGCAGCACCTCTGTGTCTCTGTGCAGGATGTCTGCAGGAGGGACTTAGAGTTGTTGTATATATAATACATATACTGTCTCTGTTCTAGAGGTAAACACTGAGAAGGGTTTCAGAAATAATGCTGGATGTGGTTTGGAAGATAGTATGGGGTTTAATCACGGCAGCGTTTAGCTGAGTTTCTCCGGTAGAAACTTCTCTCTTCAGACAGAGCGATCATGACGCTCCAAATGGGCGTGGCCAGCTTCAGCTTCAGCTCAGATTTAAATTGGCAGTCACCGAATCATCACTTTCGAAAACGGGGCTGAAACAGAGGGCTAGCGAACATGCTAAAATCAATGATCTGTCTGTCTGTCAGAGACATGTTCTTTAATGTATTTGAGACCTATAATATATGCCATAAAAGAGCATGATAGGAGACCTTTAATTAACAAGAAATATGTAAGTAATATTTAAGAAGAATATTGACATTGCATGGCGCTTTTTACAGTTTTTTTGTCCTAAGAAATCAGAGAGTAATCATCTGCAATTTTCACAAGGAATACAAAAATATTGTCGGCTTGGGAAGTTCCAGTGTGAATAAAAAAAAAGCACCCCAAAAAAATGACTCTCTCTGTGTAATTGGCTTTGGAATAAAATTAAAACAAGATTAAAGATTTTTTTGTTAATAATATAAGATCTCGACTATGAAGACTAAATTTCGTCTCCTGGTCTTGCTAATTAATGCACTTTTGAAAGCGTTAACAATGTTGTTGAGTGTAAGAGGGCTGTTAGTTATTTATGTCACTCCCAAGGGAATTAACAAGCTTCAAGGTAATTAATCCTGAAGATGACAGAGCTGGTGAGGCAAGGGGAAACTGCAAAGATGCAAGCAACTACATGCAGGGACAAGCCGTCTATAAAAAAGTCCTATTTTTGCCTCTAAAATGTAGATTAGACGCATACAGTTGCATCAAATGTGAACAAAGCCTGAAAAATGTTGCCTAGTTTACATTCCACCTCTAGTTCCACCTCTAGTCAACCTTTACTTATGTTTTGCAATTAATTAATTAGATTAATTTGTTGCCTTAATCTGACATATTGTGTCACTAAATCCTTTAAAAACACATTTCGGCCCCGTGTATCCTTAGAGGATTAAGAGGTATTCTTTGTTGCAGAGGCATCTCGCTGCTTTGTAGTCAGATGTGAGTAGTGTAAGACCTTCAGTGTGTCCTGAAAGCTGTCATCTAGCATATGGGGACAACATAATCCCACAATGCTTTTAGTAGATCCCCTCTGCAGTCACAGGAACTCAAACAGTGCAGACTCCACACTCAGGCAGGCAGATTTGGGAGACTTACTTAAAAAAGGTATTCCATTATATTTTGTTACCCGCGCAAATATCTAAGCAGTAACGTAATCCAAAATCACAAAAGCAAAAGTGCTGTGACCTGATAACCTTCTGTTACTTTTGGATTACCTCAACATCCAATGCAATGCTCTGCTGTGATTGGTCAATCGCTTAAAGACATCCCGCCCCTTAGCCTACACGTACAAGGTGCTGGAGCTCTAGCCAATCGAATCGCAAGTGTTACATAGTGATGTCACTATGTTACTAAAGTAAACAAAGGAGTATAATGGGGGCGTTTCAGGCA